>NW_024582371.1:2150355-2213992 GCF_018398535.1 Haplochromis burtoni
GTGACCCCTCCCTGGGGCCAGCTCCCCCGCTGACCCCAGTAGGCACTCCCATACTCCGCGAGCACATCAATCTCCAATTAGTTGTGTAAAGAAGTCTATGTAGTTTTCTCTGAGGATGAGTACCAGTCTGTCAACCAGCCTTGGAAAGGCAAACTAAGCCAAACACTTGGATGGGCTAAGACCTACCAGCACAGTGGTAACTGTAAAATGGCTTTTTGCTGGAATCAAAAGTCAGACATGTAGTGACATCATAAAAAAAAAAGCACTTTGGAAGATTTTCAAATCATGCTGGGGCAATGTGGGTTGTCAGGTTTTACACGAATTTGTTGAGGTTCTGCCAGCTCGAGTGCATGCTGTCGCTAAAGCACAAGGAAGGCAGGGCAAATATTCAAAGATAGTCTGTAATTAAATTTATGGAGAACATATGTAGATTTATGTAGATTGCATGTTATATAATTTATGTAGATTATATTATATTAATTTAGGGAAATTATGAACCATTTTCATCTGTAAGGGAAAAAATTGTATTCAATTCATAACAAACACAAAAAAACAAATATATTCTAGAGCGACGTAAGAATTTTGGTCTCCAGTCTGCTTTTTCTTTTCTTTTTTTTTTTTTAATCCAAATTTTGTTCATAAAATAGCTAGACTCGGAAGATTTAAGCAAATACTAGAGTGTATTTGTTGAGGACAATTTTCATTCTTGGTTTTGTTAGGCTATAGAGTATTCATGGTAGCACAATGAATTCCATCAGTCTCTGAATAAACTACAAGTTTATTGTAATGGTGGAACATATCATCCAATCAAGTAGTTCCTTTGTGTGGTTCTGACCAACAATAGAGGTTCTAGTAAGTAGGGATGAGCTTTATTAGGCTTTGGCTCCACAGGTAGTGCTTGAGAAGGATAATACATTGTTATATATTTTTTTTCTCTTTTCAGGACATTTTTTGAGAACAAGAAAACATATATTATCAGCATTCTTCTGCTTTGCAATTCTGATTTGTACAGTCAAACAGGTGTAACATGCAAATTTTCCTACTGCATACGATGAGCACAAACAGCACGTTTCTGTAAAATTATTGCTTCTTGTGAGCTTTGAGGCAGTTTCAAATTAGAACACAGCCCCACTGGCAAGAGCGCTGCATTGTGTTGCCAACAATATTGTACCCATCTGAAGACAAACACAAAAAAATCACTCATTCAGCACACACACCACAGTGCTAAACCTCTGGAAAACAGATGTTCGTTCAAATTTGCTGCGATAGATTTACAACTCAAGTTGGCGGGTTTCAATAAATGAACAAATACTTGAAGGCAGGATTTACAGTGTCGCAAATGGAAGCTGTAAAATTGGCCGCTGGGGCTTGTTTCTCAACTTTTTCAGGGGTAGGGTCAACCAAAACTAAGCTCGTTATGGCCAGCTATCAGAGCTACTCCAACCTGAGGAGAAGTGGAGTTAGGCTTTGAAGATGCTCTAAATGATGACCTTTTTCTCCTACCCTGCTCCACTGATGTGCTTTGATAAGCTGGGCTCTGATCTCTTCTGTGGTATCACTGCATCACTGCATCACTGCACACTGCGCCGTCCTCCCCGAGCTGGCTTGCGCTAAACTTTCTCACCACGCCCTCAAATTACATCACCCGGGCTTGATGTCATTTTTCACACCATGCCTTTGAACTTGTTCAGCCACAGGCCAAAAAAGTGAGGCAGAGCACCCTGACGATGTCTTGTTTTGAACAAAGGATTATGATTATACTAAGAGTGCATTTAAAAAAAAACATTAGACATTAGTAAAAGAAAATGATTGTGCAAATGTGAAATATATCCAGACGACGCGTGCTCCTCCAAGTAGAACCAAAGTGCTGCTTAACCTCACAGTTGTGGCTCTCAAACACTACTCTCTCCCTCTCCCCTTGTGGAAGCATGCAAGCACGCCTCCGCACCAGCTGTGAGATGCAAAGCTCCCCTTTGTGTAAAAGCCTTTTGCTGTCTTTGAGAAGCCTCTGTCCGTGCTATTATGTGAAAAGAACGACAATAAGAGACACGGCAAAGAGAAAAGGTGATAGGTTGGGGGAGGCAGAATGGAGAAAGACACTGAGAGGAGGGGTGGACAGGAAACTGAGCCAGTGAAAGGGAAGGATGGCGAAGGGGAGATCGGGAGAGAAGCAACGAAACTGACAGCCCCAATAGTCGATGTATGATTGATGGAGTGGTGCTCGGATGCCAGGGGTCATACATATGCAAACTGCTCATTTGTAGTTGCTGCCAGAGCTGCTGTTCACTAGAGCCCTTGAACAGTGTCGTCTGACCACTGGGACACATCGCACAATCAGATTAAGCAGCCCCCGAAATCACATGCAGGACGACCAGCAGCTGCCACGTGCACCACCGACTTTGACTTACAGTATCTGTTTTTCATCCCCCGCCTGCCATAACAGGCCCTCGTCTGTCTGTAAGAGATCTGGGTTTTAGGGGCTCAGATATGTGTCAGATGAGCTCTGGTGTCTGTGCGGCATGGATTTTCCCTCTTGACATTTTGTTGTAGGTTTTTGTTTTGTTTTGTTTTTTTCTCATTGCTTTGTTGCACACAGACCACATTTTCCATGTGAGTGGCTCAGTCTGTATGTAGTATCACAGTATGCATAATAATCTACCTCTAGCAGCGTCCAGCCGACACCCGGCATCTACTGCGTCCGGGAATCTTTGTGCAGCTGAGACTAATGCTAAGCCAAAGCAATTAGGTTTCTTATAATCATCTGCATGTTGACGTTTTGGGAAAAGACCTGCAGTATACTGACTGTGTTATGATTTGGTTTGAGCTTGCAAAGTGTCAAGGGCTAGGGCCTCGAACATCAGACGGCTTTGTTGCCATGTGAAGCGTTGTGATTTTTAAAATTAATTATTAATTTGCGATGAGGCCAGGACAGAATCGGGGTGGCATGCAGGGGATGGGGGCTTATGCATAAATTCTTTTAACCATTTTCTGGTTTAATTCTGTGCTCATGTTATATTCATTAATATGGAATAAGTAATTTATTGGAGTGACAATCAGAAAATATGTGATTCTCCCTCAAGTTTTTATTTCTGTCCACCGCAGAAGCTGTGATGTGGTGTGGATCACAGAGTCTTCTGTGTTCAGCCATAAAGAGGCTTTCTTGTGCTTGTCCGCATTTCACTCTTTCGCTCGCCCTGTTTCTATAGCTCTCTCGCTCTCCTTTTCTCAGATCAGACTGTGCTCCAGCCACGCTATTGGGCACTGAGCTGTAAACAGGAGCGGCACACTGATCCGAGTCACCTTCATTCAGGCCCATGCCCCAGTCGCCTCACACACCATTTCTTTTTTTTCCTCCCTCTTTTTGAAACTCGTCAGTGTTTTGAATCCACACTCCCAAAAAACTGGTAAAAATGTCATGGGTACAGCTCCCTGTGCGGAGGATGGACCGCTGGGTATGCCCCTTGCTCATCGTGAGCCTGACACATAGGCCCTTTATGTGGCTGTGAGGAGGGTGGCCCCTTCCATCCTCTGCTTCTCATCCACACCCCAGAGGCTCTCATTCAACCCAGGCCTGGCTGGGGGGAAGTTGAAGCTCTTTTGTATTGGGGGGGAGGGGGATTCTTAGTGGGGGCTGTCAAGGCTGTGACTGTGTGCGCCTTTATTTCCCCAGAAAAGAGATGGGGTGGAGGGGGTAGAGATAGAGGGAGAGGGCAAGAGGGAGGCCGGAGAGGGAGGAGTGGTTCCAAAGGAGAGTTTGGACACAGAAGGCCTTGTTAACCGGCTCCCTCAAAGAGAGAGAGGATGAGACGTAGAAAAGAAAGACGGAAAAGGCAAAGTAACACCAAGCATGAATTTTTTTTTTTTTTAAAGCCAAAAAACCGTTTCCCTCTGTTACGTCACTGTGTTATTCCCATTTTACTCTACCCTTCCCTATCTGTTCCCTCCATCTGTCTCCATGTAAGCTCAATCTTCAGCTCAACAAGCTTTTGCCCTCCCCCTCACCTCTTCTCAACCTCGTCCATTAGTTTACGCACATTCTATTATCTGGGAGAGCGGGCTAAAAGAGATGTCTGGGGTCAGAGCGATCATTATCATCACCCCTTGCTGCTACACTTGTGAGTTATAGCCCACCATACTGAAAACAGACATTTAAATCATAATCAATAAAGCAATATCAATGCTGAGAAGCATGGCAAAAGGAAATCAGGCTCCAGGCTCTGGAGGAAACACATACTCTGAGACTGAGACGGTGGCACGCACATATTGATAAAACATGATCAAGCCAAAAGAAAAAAAACACACACACAATATGTGACGTCACGCTTTGCACTTTTTTTCTAATGGTCAACTAATGCACATTGTGGCTGGTGTGCAAAAATGTGTGAAAGTGGAGCGAGCGCGTCATCACGAGGGGACGATGACGTGCCGTAGCCGCTATCCGACTCTCTGGTCACGTTAAGGTAACTAGGGAAGCAATGGTACTTGCAGGGGTAGCCGTACAAGACGCACACAGTGTTTCGTCCAGCAGGGACAATGCGAGGAGACAGGTGTGACCTGACCCAGCTGTGACCGGACCACGTTCTCCGTTGCCGTTGCAGCTGAGATCACGACTGAGTCTCTGTCTCTTTGCTGCCACGAGGAGAAAATGCCAGTTGCCCGCGTACAGAAAAAGTGAACCACATCACTGTCAGGGAAGAATAGGTTTGGGACATGATACAAAAACTCATCATGTAATCAGTCAGTATAAATTACAGTTCTAACACACAGAGAAAGGCTACACAATCACTGTTATTAACTTGCACAGTTTGTGGTGAATAAGATACTCTCATGCAAATATAATGCATAATCCAGCTGAACTGCGCATACTTGTTGGATTCCATATTTAGAAATCTTTGTTTCACCCACAAAGACCATTTGAAGTTACTATTATTATTATTATTATTAGATGTGGTTCTTTTATAACTTCTTTTCTCACCAGATGTTATTGAAAACATTATGGATTTGCTTTATATGATTTAAGAATAGCGACTTAAATAACGCTTATTTTGATGATTTCTTTTCTCCGCTCAAGCCAACACGTCCCGCTGAGGCTCTCGAGCTTGACGTAGGAGATGAGTATTGTTTTTGAGGTGGCTTTTTTAATGTTTTAAGAGAAAAACAAAGCATTAAGTAAATCACACATTATCATAGGGATTGGGTTTTGAGCATTGCCTCACTTACTGAGTGAAGTGAAAATACCCCACAGCAAATCTATAGTTTGTTACAGAGCTCGCAGCAGGCAAGAATAAAAATGTAGCAGGGAAAATTAAATGAGTACAAATGATGTGTTTAATAATTAATAATTTATTTGTTTACACAGATCAACTAGAACTATTTAGTATTTAATGATGATTTCACGTTTGCTAAATTAACTGGACTGGGACACTGTAATTGCGTATACAGTTTGGTTGAAAGTTAATCGTTGACATCATTTAAAAGATCATTTGCATATTGATTTGAATTTGGGTAACTAACAAAGATGGATATTGTTTGATACTGTATTACAGTTTAGAATTAAATGCTCTTTGCAAAGCACCTAATGTTTAAATGTTGTTTTTTTTTTGTTAAAAATCAAATGGAAGTCAGGTTGAGTAGTGCAGTCAAGCACATTGCCAGCTTGATCAAACACTTCAGGAGCATTGAGCTTCAGTCCAGAATCCCAAGGTCCTGTGTAGGTGTGAGCTGTGAAACGAGAGTGCAATGCACATCATGGTTTATGTGCAGCCAAAGCCCACGCAGTGCTGATCAGACAGGGATCATCTGCTATATCTGGAATCTATAACCCTGTCGCTGGTGCTTAAGGGGAAATTTGGAGAGCTCAAACCAGAACCAAAGTGAAGCTATACAGTGTGTTATGTGTCATTGAAGTAAGCTTACTTTTTAGTAATTTTTTTGTAATCATAGAGGAGACTGAGGTGTTTTATAGGTCATCAACTCCAAATATGTACAAAATGGCACATCCATAGTAAAAAGTCTGCAATGTAAAAATAGCAATAGGCATGCATAAAAACAATTACTTTGCTATCTTAATTGTTTTCCAAAGAAAATACTTTCTGTCACCTTTCCAATTAAAACATAACCAGGAGCTATATTAGATGTATTTTTAAATGGTGCCTGCAGCATGTCTTGCTGTCTAAGATATTGGATTCCACCTCTACATTTTAATGACCAGTTTTATTTATGCAGAGGAATCAACACGGCTAAACAAGAAGCCACAAAAGACCATAGCATGAAACTGTGTTTTGTTTTTCTTTTTTAAACTGTGCCAGCTGAGGATTCAGCTCTAATGATTTACATCTTGTTATTTAGCAATGCCGCATATTACAATGCCACATGGATAGTGTTTACAGTATCTTTTCAATTAGCCTAACAGTTGTACAGAGTCCGTTTTCACATGCCAGTCTCCTGACATTTCTTAACCCAACTGACATACACTTGGTGAAGTGTGAACCATTTTGCAAATGAGGGTTATTCTGGGAGAGTCACGTCTCTCCTCCCTCTCTCTCCCTCTCGCTCTCCTCCATGCACCCTCGAGAAGGTTGTAAAAGCTGTTGTCCTTTAGTGATGACGGAAAGCGAGGAGGAGCCGCGAGAGAAAAAGAAAAGGAAAAGCTCTTCAATTGGAGCCCCGATTTCTCCTCTCTCCGTCTGCGTCTGTCTCTTTCACTCTCACTCTGCATGTGGCCTGCTGCTCTGTCATCCTCAGGGATGCATCTGAAGGAGACCATCTGTTGATCCATTTGTCTCCTGCTTTGCTTCCTGTGCCACTGCCTCTCTCCAATCGATGATCAGGCCTGGCCTTTCCCCTGCCCACCCTCTTTGTGTCTGCCAACAGGCCCTCAGGGCGAGGCGGGTTTGCTGTTCGGGTTGAGATAGGAGATTGTGCCCGGATTCAGACAAAGAGAAATGATAAGCAGTGGAGAACATGCTGGGTTTTTGTACATAGACTGCTCACAATGAACAAGCTAATGACCACAGAGAAAGCTACTTTCTAATCAGTGCTCATCTAAAGTGAGCATTGTTATGCTGACCTGAGTCAAAAAAATGTAATTCTTTTTTATGCGTTGCTAATATCAAAACCGTAATCTTCTTTCGCTTTGACAGTTTATCCTTACACGGATAGACGACAGACCACGAAATAGATGTTAGGAACAATGCCGAGATGCCGAAGGACCACCGGAGGCTTCCAAACATTCACCACCAACACATTCATTGCTTGTGAAGTGTTTGGCAGCGTTGCTGCTAAAGAGAGTGGGGTGCTGGTTTCCACACATCACCCATCTGTCACCTCACATGCATGCTCATGGGTTTGACGGACACCGACTCCACCGTGGGGACTTTGGGGATTGCTTGCCTTTGATCTTCTCCCGTGACTCTCCATTAACCATCAGTCGGCAGAGCTCAGGCCCTGGAGAGCAACTGGGAAAGGGTGGCGTGTGAACACAAGCGCTGATGTAGCCAAGAGAAATTCATTGTCCAAATCTAGCAGATTACTGACATGGAGGAAAATGTACATAAATAGTGCTGGATGTAAATGTTTAGAATGTAAGTGCTTTGGATTATGGAGCAGGAGAGAGAATGGTAATGACAGGATAAAACTCAGAACACGTGTGCAGTGTGTGCGTTCCATACTGCTTATTTTTGCAGCATTTGAAGCTTTTTTTTTTCCTCTTTCTCTGTCCGCAGAGTTTTCATAGATTTGCAAGGTTTTCATCACGGCTGCTCAATATTGTTGATGATGGGTGTTTACCCAGGGAGACATGGCATTGATTTCCAATAAAGTGCAGATGGCATGCGGTCACACACACTCCTATTTTACCAAGAGCCATCCAATAAGTCATGATTTCACAACCGCAGTAACCTGGTGTTGTGGTTCTTCTGACAAAACCGGGGTGGGGTGTCCGTCATTGTGGATAACCTTTAGTGGCTAACAACTTTATGCCTGGGATTCATTTGACTTGCTTTCACTGCATGGCTTTTCTTCTTTTTGTGTTGCAGGCTTCCTCAGCACAGGTGACCAGGCAGCTAAAGGGAACTATGGGCTCTTGGACCAAATCCAGGCTTTGAGATGGATCAGTGAGAACATCGGCTTCTTCGGAGGAGATTCCAATCGCATCACAGTGTTTGGTTCTGGGATCGGAGCTTCTTGTGTCAGCCTGCTCACGCTCTCCCATCACTCTGAAGGTACAGTGGGGCAGAGGCGCCGGTGTGGTGGGGCTGTGTGTGATATAGCTGTTCAGCTTGTGCCTGCTGGTGTGCAGGCTTCTTGATATTATCTATGCATGCAGGTAGTGAGTTACAGCGAGTAATCTAATCTACTTCACTGTGCAGCATAAGAAATGTTTTAAGATGAAACAAGTTTGTATTCAAATGAATGTGATTTTCAGTCCAGAAATGGAAACTTCACGGTGGATTTCAAGCCACATGTGGGCTTTGACATATTCTGCCGGTTTGTTAGTATTCTTCCCTGTACCAAAAAATGGGTGTAGTGTGACACTGGAAGCAAGACACTGTATGTTAAGGAGAGCTTTTCAAGGTAGCCACGTCGTGCTAAATGGTGCACACTTGCAAGTTTTCTTTTTTTAAAAAACAAAATCACAATGTTTAGCTGCTACTTTAATGTCACCTCATGATGATTTACTGCTCATGTTGGACTTGTCTTTAATGCAACATGCAAGCTTGACTTGGACATGAAATAAACATCCCTCATACTAATCCTCCTCTAATGCATCACTAAATTCAAATAGAGCATTACAGGTAAGTAATTGCTGGAGGCCCAAATGCATAATACTGAAAGTGAAATTATTACATGTTTTTGTGCAAACATTTAAAAGCCGTTACTGTAAGGGACCGCATCCTCAATTAGATTTGACATCATGGATGGATGCATGGATCTGAGGTTGCAGTTTGGGGAAGGCCTTCATAAGGACTGGCTGCAGCTCCCAAGCTGGGCTGGGGAAGGTAGGGTGAGGTACAAAAATGAGAATGAATTGCCGGTGGTGTAGGAAGGGTCATTTAAGGCATTATGGGTAGTTGTGGCTCAGCAAGTAGAGCAGATCGTCTACTAATTGGAAGGTCATTGCACAGTTTTGTGGCTACTCCAGTATGCATGTTGAAGTATCCTTGGGAATGATACTGAACCTTGAGTTTCCCCAGATCCATCCATTGCAATGTGAGTATTAGACAAACTATATATATAAGTACCAGTTCATTTACCATATAGTCAAAGCACTCGAAGGGGAGTGTATGAGGTGCTGTCCAGCTCCTAAAATTCAGATAAATTAACTCTTAATTGACCACAGTTGTTTGAATGCGACAGGCAAAGCGATGTTATATTTTTTTATATGTTATTTTCCAACTGAGAGATTTTTACATTTAGCCAGGCTCATGTAGCCTCATTGCAAACATGTTAACAAGCCACAAACATGTTGCTTTGGACACAGATGGCTGGAGGTGTAACACTGGGCTGTTACTGTACATTACATGGAAGTAAACCACATCAAAGAAACCACTCTTGCAGTAGATAGAGGCCTGGTCCCAGACAGTGTTGTGGCCACAAAGCTATTAAGCGATACACCCCCATCACTACACACACCAGCTCAAACACACACACAGAAGCACACACTATTCAAGAACAGAGTGAAATCTCTCTTCTTGGATTTTTGATTAGTGGACCAACCAGGGTGAGTTTGAAAGAGGTCATTTGATCGTCTCTTCCTTGGAACCCCATTACAGTGCCAAAGATTTGTGATATGTTTTGCATTCTCCAATTTGCATTAAAGTGTTACTAATTGCCTTGATTTCCTCCGATGACTGATGACTGCTTTTGAATTGAATTTTTACCATAAATGCCTTTTTTTTATTCATACTTCATAATGCTACGCTCCATGTAGCATGTTATTATACTGCCAGAGAAACCATCTCCTCCCAGTAAATTGGATATTACCGGCTCTGTTTTTTCCCCTGAATGGAAATGTATGCCCCACTGATGGGATAAGAAAAAAGAAAAAGCCAGTAAAACTTGAGCGATCCTAGCAAATTGAAACAGGAAGCCTTCTATCACGCCAGGACTCTTGCTGTGAATGTTACCAATGGCAATCAGATTTCACACAGACTCTCTGGGAGCACAGATTGTTGTAATTATATAAAGTTTAGGACTGGAGTGGGCTGCTGGATGTGACAGGAAATACAAGTGAAGAAATGTCTTTTTGCACCTGCTTTCACAGCCTCCACTGTACACCACTCCGCCCCTCCTTCGGTCTTAAGCGTCGAAGCGAAAACTGGTAAGATGCTGTTGTTGCCAAGGCAACGTCACAAACAAGAAAGGAATCAAAGTGTCCGGGTCTACAAAGTGTTGAAAATTAAGGATAAAAATATATAATCAACTGAATTACAAACTGTGACACAAGAACACCTGGTTTCAGGTGGCCTCTAATGGACTTGTGTAATGATTTTCTATCCGTGTCAGCAGACTGTTGCATCTCTGATAGAGCCTCTTATATTGAGCTTCCTACTTTGCAGTCTGAATGAAAATTAAGTCAGAAACACCACTCACAGCCCCTGAATTTATACTCCAACTTGCTTGCATGTAAACCCTTTTCCACTAGAGAAGTAGTATTTTCATAGTAGTGGTACATGTGGTATTATGGAATAAGATTTGCATCCCTACATACACAAACATTTCCCTTCCTGTTCTGCTCAGATGCACGATAATGAAGCCCAGGTGAAAAAATAAAAAAAGAGGAAATCAATGATGGCACACTGTACTGAAGCTCCCTGGTGTGTTGGTGTATTTAATGACAGTATTCCCACTCTTACGGTACAAAGTCTGTCATCACCGCCTGCAGTGCATAGACTTTCCATCTAACCGAGACTCTTTTCATGCCTGTTGGTGGCAGAGTGACAACTTATTTTAGATGCTCCATGCTCCTCCTGAAGCTTATTTAATAAGCTGAATTCTCCTATATCATCCTGGCCCTCTGGCCTCTCTCTTTGATTGCCTGCTCCGCTGGCCTGGCCTTGGTGGCGTTTTCGTGTGGGCGTGCCGAGGGCTCCAGTCACAGGGTACATCCATCACGGAGTTTTCCCCTCCTGGCCCGTGTGGAGGCTGGTCTGGATGCCTTCTCGCGAGGGCTAGCTTTTTTAGACCATGGTGCCTGCCCTGCCTCCTCCTACATCCAATCTCGTCCTTACTTCACCCATCTGTCTCCTTGCCTACACAGTCAGTAAAAGCATGCACGGGACATGCTCTTTTTCACCATGTGCCAGTGCGTCTCTCTCCCTTGTCTCCCTCTCTAGGTTTCTGCTCCCTAGTCTGCAGCATGTGTGGTGTGTTGCTATTAATAAGATGGCTGCCTTGTCTGGTATGTGGCAAGCAATCTTGCTGCACATCTGAGACTTTGGAAGCAGAATGGTCATTAAAAGCGCAGTCTCTCTCGGCAGGAGAGTGTTTTTGACCAGCTTATTAAATGTAGCTCAACAGTTGTGTTCCCACTGAGGAAAATCTCTGTCCCCATCTTCTTTTTTTCTCCATCTTCAAAAAGAAAATGGCTAAAGAAGTTCAAAAGAAAGGACATTAGCAAGTCCCATGTATTATCTATCTGGCATCGCACAGGCGCTAATTAAACATGCAGATTTGGCTTTTTCCCCTATCTCCTAATAATCGTTATGATTTCAAAATTGAGATGGTTTTTCTGTGCATGAGCAGAATACCAAGTGCCCAGTGACTCAGACATGTGCATTTGTACATATATCTCTAGAGATTCAAAGAAGTGTTGCTCAATTCAAAACCCAAAGGAAATATACTATGCCATTCACACTCAGTGTCAGTGTGCATCTCATCCCTGCACATATGTCAGCACAGGCGTGTCCATTCACAGCGCACACATGAGGGAAGGGCTAGGTGTAGAGGCGCTGAAGGTCGTTTGGTTTCTTTTTTCTTTTTTTTCCTTCCTCCCTCTCTTCCAGTAAGCAATCAGGATAAAAGCTCCACTTCTAAGGAAGTGCTCCCGTTTTAATGGAATGTTCTGGACATTAAAGACAGCTAGTGAGGAGGATCCTTCATGCCAATGTCAGCTTTCATTTTTATTAAGACTTCTGGGTTATTGAGAACCATAAATACACATGTTAAATGCCTGGGTTTTATTACAGAAGTGCAAGGAGTACAAATGCATTTTAATGCAAGACGCCTCCTCGCAAATACTTAAACCCCATGAACCATGAGGGCAAGGGAGCAGGTACTTTGTTTTCAGGAGAGGGCATAGGTTTGAATCTATTTAGTGGGAAGAACAGGAGAGGATTTGATTAAGTGATAGAATGTGTGATTGGATCTGGAGAAACTGAAGATCAGAGCGACAGATTGTTTTTGCTTTTTAAAAAAAAAAATTAAATATTAAATATGAACTTTATTACAGGCCACCGATGTTGTTTTAAATTTGCGAGTGTCTAGTGTTTCTAGTGTCATTCTTTCAAAATGTGTTTTGGAAGACACTTACAGAGCATGTCTAGCCAGGTAGGTAAGATACAGCCACAAAGCTTCAAGAGTATAACGGAGATTCAAGCAAAGGTTGATTTTGAACATGGATTTAGCCCTTCTCGTTTCATGGGATTTGATAGATCCACAAGATATTTTATGGCATTTACCACCATCGGGGACTGTGACCCTGATATCATCGCACAAACAAAACCTTTATCAATTATTTATTAATGCTGTTAAGGGGGATTCTTTAACCCAAATCCTAACAAACTAAATATGAAAGGAAAGATTAAAAGAGAGTCCAAAGGATTAAAATCAACAAGTGAAAACCAAGTAAAACAAATAGCAGGCTTGTTAGAGCCGTGAGTCATACAGTGATGGATATTACAACATAAGTATGCACTTACACAGAAGGCTAACTAAAGCATTCAGTCTTTGTTTATAGTAAGATGTCGTACAAAAATAGCTGATTGTAGTGTTAACCTGCTGGCGTTAGCTTGCCAATGATTGTAATTTAAAGAAATATTAGGCTTAGCGTTCTTACACCACGACAGTGGCCCCTGCTCATTCTAAAATGTGCGAGCATTGCTCAATCTGCAGCTTAAAGAAAATATCAGCACACCAGAACGAAGACAAGATGGAAGGAAGCTCATTAGCATGCACGAAATACCAGACCTAGTGTCGAAGAATGGCAGTTTCTACATGCACGGTACAGAAATAAACACTCAAAAAGTACAAGCAGGAACCTGCAATAGGTCAAAAATACACAGTCTGACATGTACTTGTTCTTTAAAGCAGCCACACTCCAACTTCTGCGCCACTTTACTCCCCTTTGCCTATGAGAGTATTAATTTAGCCTTCCAGTGGGCGGCTCATTGGTGTCACAACATAATAATGCGGAGGTGATAATCAGGTAACACTTATTATTCTTCAGCAAGAAGAAATCATAAAAAAACAGTAAAAACTCAGAGATGATTAACAAAAGATGATTTTTTTTTCATGTTCAGCTCTGGCTAACATATAAGATAAGATAAGAAAGATAACTCTTTATTGTCATTGCACAGTCATACATAGTACAATAGTACAATGAAATTGGAAAGCTGTACGTCGGCACTTCATATAACACAACACGACATGATACGACACATCACAACGCAACACAAACAACACAACACAGTATATTAACTTAGTAATAAAAAAAGAAGAAGAAGTGTATTTGAATTCCACACTGTTATTATTGCACATTAATTGTTATTGCATCTTGTTATAAATATAAATATTATTATTGTTACTGTTTTTACCGTTGTTACCTCCCCCCCAAAAAACTCCAGGTAGGTAGCCAGTCAGGTCAGCTATTTGCATTGATTAGGACTATTGCCCTGTTGTAAAAGCTGTCTTTGAGTCTATTTGTTCGGGACCTCAGCAGCCTGAACCTCCTGCCAGATGGCAGCAGCTTAAACACCCCGTGTCCTGGGTGTGTGCAGTCCCGTAGGATGCTGCGTGCCCTCTTGAGACAGCGAGTGCTGTACAGGTCCTTCAGGGAGGGAAGAGGATGTCCAAGGATTTTTTGGGCCATAATGATGGCTCCCTGGAGTGCCTTTCTGTGTGCTGTGGTGCAGCTGGAGAACCACACACCGATGCAATGTGTCAGCACACTTTCAATGGAGCAGCGGTAGAAGACGGTCAGCAGCTAGTGGTGTGGAGCATTGGGGAGCGGGGCGATCGTGGCCTATGAGTTGGGTGTTCGTCTTGTAATCGAAGGTTGCCGGTTCGAACCCCGGCTCGGACAGTGTCGGTCATTGTGTCCATGGGCAAGACACTTCACCTACCGCCTACTGGTGATGGCCAGAGGGGCCGATGGCGCGATATGGCAGCCTCGCCTCTGTCAGTCTGCCCCAGGGCAGCTGTGGCTACAACTGTAGCTTGCCTTCACCAGTGTATGAATGTGAGAGTGAATGAATAGTGGTATTGTAAAGCGCTTTGAGGGGTCCCAAAAAGCGCTATATAAATGCAATCCATATTATTATTATTATTATTATTATTGTAGCAATGGCATCTTCAGTTGATCTGTTAGCTCTGTATGCGAACTGGAGCGGGTCGAGTGTGGGTGGCAGGCAGGACACGATGTGACGTCGGACCAGTTTCTCGAAGCACTTCATTATAACAGGTGTTAGAGCAACTGGTCGGTAGTCGTTGAGGCTGCTAATGTTAGTACGCTTTGGCAGTGGGACAATTGTGGCTGACTTTAGGCACGGCAGGATGCAGGACTGGGACAGTGAAGTGTTGAAGATCTTAGTGAAGACCCCAGCCAGCTGGTCTGTACACTCTTTTAGGACCTTTGCGGTTACCCCATCTGGTCCGGCGGCCTTCCTGGGGTTCACTGCCCTCAGTGTGCGCCTCACTTCATATTCCTGCACCATGAGGCTTGGGCTGCTGCTGCTGTCCGATGTTTTTGCTGCTGCCGCCTCTGGTCCCTTCGCCTCAAAGCATGCGAAGAAGTGGTTCAGCTCCTCCTCAAGCGCAGCGTTCCCCTCAGTCAACGTGGTATTGCAAGGTTTGTTGTTGGTTAAGTGCTGAACTCCCTGCCATACCTGTCATGAGTTGTTGGTGCTGAAGTGGTCTTCGATCCTTCTCTTGTACGCTGCCTTGGCTTCTCTGATGCCTCTTTTCAACTCAGATTCTGGTTGAAATACACCCGGAGACGTTTGTCCACAGTGACACTGTTGACACAGAAGTTAATATATGAGAGCACTGATGTTGTGTGCTCTTCAAGGTCCTGATGTTCGAACACGCTCCAGTCCGTGTTTTCAGGGGTTGCTCTGTAGCCTTTTTGAATGTTGCTGTAGGCTTTATCCAGTGTGTGTTTTCCCCCTCATTGCACATTTAATATGCTGTTCAAATACTGACCTTAAATCAGCATGGTTGAAGTCCCCAGCTATAATGTGCACTGCACATTAACATATGTGATATGTTACAGTTTCAAGCCTGGTGGGTGTGTACGGGCAAGGCTGTGTGTGTGTGATCCAAGAGCTCACTGGTGTCATGGCTTGTGCGATCCTGTTAATTTATGTATTCCATACATTATAACTTTGTAGACTTTCATTCTGTTTTACACTGGACTTTGAATCTCTTTCAGCTTGAGAAGATTCAAATTTTGAAGGGCAATGTAGGGACTGATTCTGACTGATTCCAAAGCAAAAACAGGGGAGAAAATAAAGATGCCATCTATTTGAACTCAAATCAATCTGCCTGTTTTAACTCAGTGCTTGTGTTGGCATGTGCACCCAACCTCTGCTCTGATAAGCATTTATGATGCACACGCAGGCTTGTAGTTGTCCTTAGAGTAAAGAACACAAACACTGTTGTTCTATGCATGCTTGGAATTGCAAGGGTGTGTTGAGCCCTGAAAACTTGTGCTCTTATTCACTGGTGCATCTTGAGATACAACACGTAATTTAAGGCTAATATATATGCTGCTTTAAATTACCCTTTCTTAGAGAGTGAAGAAGGAGGCCAACAGGCTGCATGAAGAGCACCTAAGTGTTGCAGTGAATCACTTCTTTAACTGTAATGTTGGTCTACGTCTGGCTATGACCTTTGAAAAATAACACGTGTGGGTTTTCTTTCTGAAACAAGACTCATGGGACGTTCTCCTTGCGGAATGGCCTACAGGCCTGCTAATGTCCCTGCACTGAGCTCTTGCTGTACAGATCTAGAGGTGCAATCCATCTACGTTCTTGGCCCACTTCATTTGTGTGGGTTCACCCATCCTTTCCCTGTCTGGTTTAAGCGACAAATAAAGGTACCTCGCAAGAGCTGGAATTTTCCTCAGAGTCGCCAGGAAAGATAGCAGCATAACCGCATCCCTGGGATGTTATTCATACACCATGCAGCTGCCATTGTTGTGCAAATGCATCCAGCTTGAGAAAATTCAGGGACAATTGTCAAACTTGAATAGACCCCATTTCTAAGGTGTCAAAAGCATTCAGCGACTCGACACTGTAAAGTTACCTGGGTGTTTGGGGCAACAGAATGCCTCTATCTCGAGGTTTGATTTGGCTGTTTGCTGAAGGGTGTCTGTGCATTTCAGGGTGTGAAAAAGACCTATGCGAGATGAGAGAATGGGGACGCGCCTTGTCAGGTGCTGTATTCTTCCACCTCGATTGACAAGAGCGATAATTAAACCAGGGGGATGCCATCTCTGCGGAGCAAGAATGCTTGTATTTATTTACGCTGACTACTCAGCTTTGTTGTCTGCCACATACTGTCGCCTTCATTGTGTGGAAAAAGCAAACTGCTTTTAACAAGTGGTCTTTGTGACATTTTTCAGTCACTCTTTGAAGGACGGTGTCTTCGACTTTGTATAGTGAAGCAAAATTGCCTAATTTTTTCCTAAACAAAGACTGAGGATTACCCACCAAATAAAAGGTATTACACTCTTTTTGAAACTGAAAGAAATTGTAAATAGCCTAATTCAAGCAGCAAATTGGCTTTTTTTTTCTTCCAAAGCTCCGCAGAAGGAAATTGAAATCAAAGTTGTGCTTAGCAGAAGGGGAAAAAAAGGAAAAGCGCCCCACTAGAGTAATGTGAGGTGGGAGGGGTGTTATGAGGGGAAAGAAGCCTTTGAGGTCAGATAGCCAGTTTGAGGTGAACACTCTAGAAAATAATATCCAGTCGGACTGTCCATCAGAGTGTGGCAGCTTTACCTATCCCTCACCAGGAGAGAGCCGAGGAATGAAGAATTGACAAATGGTCCTAAAATGGAGAAAGCAGTTTATTCAAGTGCTCCAGACATTAGTCTGTCTCAGCTTGCAGCAGTTCTTTGAGCCTATAAAGCATGGAGTTATAGGTGTTAAAGAGACAAGCAGCAGGTCAGAGTAAGAAGCAGTGGATAATTGAGTACTTTAGTAAATCCATGCCTCCATCAACCAAGGTAATACCTCAGAGCATTGCATATACCTGCAGCCCAGGACCCACAACTGGTACGATAGACCTCAGCAGCTTGAGAGACTCGTGGCACACACGGGCTGTCTGAGCAGCATTCTTCAAGATAATACAAGGAGACCCATCTGGTGATGTATTGCCGAGATTACTTTTGGGATCTAATCGCAGCTGATGAACGAGGTCACTACAGAATATGTCATCTGTTTATGACCTGCAGTCCCCGGTGAAGACGCTGGCGAGTCATTAGTTCAGGTAGATGTAATCTATGAATCATTCTTGATAAATCATTGTCAAGGGCGCATTCAAACAGCTCCTAATAGACAGTGACAGCAGTGGTGAGGGGAATGGTGGCGCAGCTCCTCGCTGTGCCCTTACTGTTCTTTGATCCTCTTAGGCTTTGGATCAATCATACCAATAGCTGCATCATATTGCTCCCAGACTGTCTGGTCTGCTTCCTCTCTTTATTGGTCTAATGACTTGATGGAGGTTTCTTTCCGTCTGTCTGTCTGTCTATTTCCTCGCTGCACTCATCCCCACTCTAGCACCTTCATCTCCGAGGCATTTTCTCGAGCTCCTTTTCCTTGTTCTCAAAGCAGTTTCTTTCTTTCTCTGTTGCGCGCCCTCCCCCGTGTCTCTTCTCGTCTTCTCACCATGTCTCCCTCTCTCTGCCTCAGTCTTTCTCTGGCACCAGTGTAAAGCATCCATTATAGAGCGATGCATGGGTGTCTGTGTGAGTGGGAGAGAGGGACTTGGCACTCCTCCTGCCCCACCTGCAGAGGAAGCACTGACAGCTGAGCACTGGGGGCTCATCGTTCCCCCTCCTCCTCCGCCCATCTCCACATCTCTACTGACCTCCCTCCTCCTCTCACACCTTCTCTCTCGCTCTCTCTCTCTATCTCTCTTTGATCGCTGTTGTTCAACACAAACCGGCCCAATTTCTGACGCTCACTATCTTCCCTTTACGCCATTTTCACATTTCATTATGTCCATCTAGTTTATTTCTTTCCTCTTCTCATGTCTTCCTATTTTGTTGCCCCCTTTCCTGCTTGTTAAAATTAGTTTTTTGCTCTTTCTTTCTTTTCTTTTTTTTTTTGTTATACCCATGATTGTTTGTACTCATTCATTAGGCATTCTGCACCAGGCAAAAAAGGCCGGGGAAACGTGTTAATAAATACATGGTTGTTTCTGTGTTTGTCTGCCAGATGAACAACTACAGTGTAATTAGCTGAACTTTCCCCTTTAGCGATGACCCCGAGCACTCCGTGTTTGCTTGTTGTAGCTGACAGCTCACCTCCACGGCTAGCTGGGTCAGTCCTTCGGTGGCTGTGCATCTGTTTTCTCGGCTGAGGGAAAGAAAAAGCGCTCAGTGTCTCTGCATGAATAACAGATGGATACTGTGGAGCTGCTTTTAAAGCACGCCATGCTTGAAAGCGCCATCGCGTTTCTCGTCAATTTCACAGGTTTTCATACCATGTGATTTATGTGTGTACATCCTCCGCTGGCGGAAAAAGGGAGCCTTACCAGGTGTTTCCGAGTGCTTTTCGGTGATGTTTTTCAAACTCCTACATTATTTTCAAATAGGAAATGTATGATTTTACTCTCACTCCATTCTCCTCTAACTACTCCATCCATACAAAGAGAAAAATACTTGCCTGCTTCATGATTATAGGCATCCAGAAACATATGCATCGTTCTGTTTACATTTACCCTACTTGGTACAGTTTGTGCTTACAGACAAGATGGTTTGAAGGGAAATTTGTTTTTTCAGTGTGCGATAAGAAATGTTGCATAGGAAAAAACATCAGTCCAATTACTTTGCAGTTGGGCCGAGCTCGTGGGATTTTCTCGCTGAGAGCCCATCACAGTGTGATGCAGACAATGATATTCGTGTATACCATCTGGATTCCTACCAGTGACATAATGTGCTGTAATTTACACCTCAGCTCTTCACTGTGCGTGTGTGAGGCTGTGACGTGCAGTCGCAAGCTGTAGCTCCGCGTTTGAGTCGTTCAGTTCCGGGCAGTGCAAATGTATTAGCTGTAAAAATTTGCATAGTCTGAGCACAATAAAATCCCCAATGAGACGAACTTCAGCAATCATGCTGACAAGCAGAAACCCCTACTGTAAAGGGCCAACATTGTGCAAACTGACAAAAAGACTAAATCTTTAGCTCTCAGGCCCACAAGGCTGTAATAGATTTTTTGCTTAGAGAGGTAACATAAGCTATAGATCCTTTTCAGTGGTAAAAGAGAGTGACTCACCAAATCGAATGCAACTGTTACAGAACAACATTGCCAATTTGCTATTTCACAACTTGAAGACAGTTTCTCTCTCCTGAACAGGAACTTCTATCTCAGGTTACAGTGATCACCTTTGGTTTGTATTTGAACCGAGAGATTACCTGTTACAGGTTTTAGAGACAAATGCTTTGAGAAGAAAAGTTCACTTTTTACCTTTATACCATCCACATGCTACAAATAAAGTATTATCTTAACAACAGGTAATGGCTTCTGCATGCTTTTAACAAAGATGTGGAGCCCACCCACCAGCTGACCTCCTATACCATAATGATTGAGCAATCATAAGAGTATAATTCGGTGCACTCTACAAATTGCTCCCTTCGTGCCACAGATATAGGACTTCAAAACGGAGGAGAACCCGATTTATTTTTTTGCCCTTTGCCACAACTGCCTCAAATAAAATAGTATGCTGAAGTTCACTGGAGTATCTTTGCGCTCATGTAATTCACTGGTGTGTGATGTAAAGTTATCGATGTGCATGTTGCCCTGTATCTATATGTGTCTACACTGCTCCTGGCTCCTCTAGCTCGTCTTTCTGGGAGACAGAACATGCACAGATTGTCAATACAAATTTCTCATCCTGGGACAATGGGTCTATCTTTTTACTAAATCTCTGGCTGTGTGAAAAGGAAGAAAAATAAGAATCAGCTCTGGGTTTACCCCTGGAAATTTGTGTACTGATACATAGAAATCTCACAATCTTTGCACATGATTTATCAATACACAACATTTGCAACATTGACAGTATAACCAGGTTAGAACGCTGCAGCTACAATTCAATGGTTAGAAGGAAAAGGCTCTCCTGAGCCACGTTAAACTGCTCATGTGTAGAATTTGAAAACTTCTGACTTTAGCAACCATCAAACGTGTAACTGTTTTTATATTTGGGGGGATATATTGGGGTTTTAGGACCTGTGTGGAAAGTTTCACAGTATTTAAGTAGTCTTTAGCTCTGCAAGCTTCATGAAGGATATTCCAAAGCTCTTCTTTGGATGATGCCGTTTGTTACATTCTCTGTAAAGATGATCCCACACACCGCTTCAATATTTTTTTTCTTATTTTCTTAAGGCCTTGACTTTCAGAAGTTGTACATGGTTTTTCAGACCTACAACTTCTCCTGTTGCCCTCTATTTGTCTGGTTTCCTCACATTTTTAAGGACATGCTGCACACCATGCTGAGATATGCCAGGTTTTTGGATACTAGCTCTTTGGAAATCACCTTGTTGGTTCAAAAGTACAATTTTATACCTGTCAAACTGTGTTATCTTTGACATTTTTTAGAGATTCGGCTAAAGAAATGGGAACAAATTATGTGTCTTTGCAACAAGGTGGTAAGAAATTGCCTTAGGGTTCTTGTTGTGTGTAGACACAACACTGGTTCATCCCTTGAGTTAAAAGGGGTCTTTTTATGCTTGACTGATTCATAGGTCAGTGTTAAGTGTGTTGTAAGGGAATTCCCAGTGAAAAAACACTCCTCACCTGAGTATTGCTTTTGAACGCAGCATTAACCCTGACTCATCTTCTAGCTCTCTGATCAGAGCTTGATTACAAGGGGCACCTTAACCACTGTTAAGTCTCTCTTTGCTTTTTGGTCTCATTCTGCTTGTAGGTATTTAGAAAATGCATTCAATGTGTTAAACTAACTGTCAAAACATGTGTAGTAACTCTCTTTCTGTTATAGTCTTCCTGATCCTAATGTTTGTGGACTAGCTTTGTTATCTCCTTTGGTGGCTTTTTGGCTGCCCAGAGCCTGACAGTGGTGAAAAGGATCACAGCATTAAATCTCTAGTTTGGACTACAGTAAGGCAGATAACAGCCAATTTTCTCCTTTGTAGTGATCTCCCCTGCTACTCTGTTGTCTTTTGTATGTTAGCTTGATTGCATATTTCAATATATTAACCACAGAAGTGTTTTGTATTTGAACTGAGTTGCCTCATTTGGTATTGGGTTTCTGTAGAGTTCATCTGTTTTTGTTTAGTTTTAACTTTCAGTCAGCCTTCACAGTTAGCCTTTGGTGAGGTCCCCTCCCAAGACTTGTGCCTGTGAGTAAAAGCACTGCGGCACAAATACAAAGAATACGATTTCAGTTTGCAGTGAAGCACATCTATTCAGTAATAAGTTGCACTCCTGGGCACTCCTCAGTGTAAATTGTCTCCCCAAGGTAGCTGTATTAATTTGCTTGTTTTGCTGGGCTGATATTTTAACTATTTTAGTATTGTGATTGTAGCTCTTGTGTTTTTGAAATGGTTAAGATAATACTTTATTATCCATCTATTTTCTTCCACTTGTCCAATTTAGGCTGCGCTTGCACAAATCCCAGCTACTATCAGGTGAAAGGCAGGTACACCCTGGACAGGTTGTCAGTGTATTGCAGGGCTAGTAAAGAGAGACAAAACCAATTGCACCTATGGGCAATATGGAATCTCCAGTTAACCTAACCCCACTACTTGCATGTCTTTAGACACAAATAGAACACACAAACACAGAAAACACATAGAAATCGATTGGTTAGATGAAGGATTGCAACCCAGAATCTTTGTGCTGTAAGGCAAAGGTGCTAACCACCGCACCATCGTACTACCCACTTATACTTCTAATTCTATGGGTTTTATTGAACTTTTGTTTGCTGCAGATCCAGTCTTATTTTTGATTACTTGACTTAATTATCAAATAAACGATTGAAATGAACCTGTTACATCGAGGCCTTGCCACTACCAAGTGATATGATCAGATTAAGATTTCCAAGGTGGCTGGTCTACTTCCTCTTGTAACTACCTCCTGCCATAAGTGGCTTCACAAACAAACAAACAAAACAAACAAACACAAAAACATTCACCTAAAAATAGTCGGATACAAGGGCTGGACTGAAAATCAGTAACAAGTGAAAAAGCATTCAGTGTCCAAAAGAAAAATCTGAAAGACATCCAGAAAGCCTGGAGCACTATAGCTCAAGACCACTTTGAAAGCACAAAAATTAAATGAGCCATGGCTCAAGACTTTTGCACAGTAATGTGTACTGATGTCAAAATTTTCCACGCTTAAAGTTTTTATATTTCATATCCTTGCACCGGTTCATGGATTTGTTTTGATCCAATAGTTCTGAGTTTAAAAAAAAGAACTGTTTATACAATAACAAGAAAACAGTTGTTGCCTCAACTTGATTATGCCTCCTCGAGTGTTTTTCAAAGCTCGAGGTTGTGGTGGATCAGGAACCAGTGAGCCTCCAGTTCATTAAATTAAAAACAAGAACAGCGATGTACGAGTCAAAGCAAACTCACGCGAAATCCAGCAAAGGTAACAAAGTCAGATTAAATAAAACACTAAAAGGAACCCTTACGCCTCAGAGCTGTTCGTGATGTGGTGTTTAATATTCAACAGAGTGGCAGAAGTAACCGTGTGAACAACGACCAGAAAAGAAATTGCACTGAACTCCTATTTTCTCACCCACAGTAAGCGCACCTGGCTAATTGCTTCAAAATCTAAGCAGACTTTTAGAATCCTGACACTTCCTGCCCAAGCTTTGATGCAGTTGCACATTCAAAACAGCACTTCATTTAAGCATGCCAGCAGGCTTTGACAGCTAAAGTGACTGCTCAACAAAGCAAACAAGAATACCTGCAAAGTAAATCTTAACCGTGTATCATTTTGAAGGTGACCCAGGCTTTCAGTACATAATCAAGCCTTTGACAGACTGAACATTTAAGTAAAACAAATAGTGTTTTTTTTGTTAGCCAGACATAATGCTGCATCATATTTTATAATATGAAAAATAGTCACCACCCCTGAATCATTTCTCCTTGTTTAAGTGAAGGCTGTTTGGAGAGCGCGCATCCTCTGCAGTGGTTCGGATGTTGACAAACCCTTATGGCGTGCCACTAATCTTGATCGATGCCCACCACTGTGAACACTGCTCACACTGTAGAGGATAATGAAATGTAACAGTGCAACATTTCACAAAAATCATCCCTGTGATTGGTTTATTATCTGATATGAAATGCTTCATAGCTTCGGACATTTTCCAGCCAGAAAAACACAAAGTCGGTGTTTGGTTACCAAATACGGAGCAGGACGGAGTGCTCGTAAAATTGTCTGAGCTTGCTCGCCCAATGTGCTATTCTTAGGGTTCCCCTTAGAGCCACTATCTAATTGGAGCCCGAGTTGTCCTATCGGTGAAGCTATCCTCGACATAGACTTTATAGGAGGATTGTGAGTGACTGAGAGTCCCTGACTGAATGTCTGTGGCTGTTCTCCTGCATGTCACGGGACTCCTGTTCATCGGTGAGGGCTTCATTAGCCGAAGATGGGAGGTGGCAGCAGAGAGAGAACAGCTGTTTAGCTAACCGCTTGCATTGTTAGCCAGCCTTCTCCGTATGCCTAACTGCCTAAATCCGTCCCCTAGCTGCTAATAGAATGCTCATTAGGAGGAGGAGAGGGAGACTCTATATGAAACAGAGTCACTTTACTACAGTCCTACCAGCTTTTGCTACTCCTCCTCTCCCTCTGGTCTCTATTAAAGAGATGTACAAAATAATCCTTCCCAGCATAGATCAACTATTATTCCAACTTGCTTTGCCCCCCTCTCTCTCTCCGACCCAAGCCCACAGGGGAAATGTTTGGAGCACGGGCACCTGCGCTTTCTCTGGAGACAGCCACCAGCATCTACGATGCCAGAAAAATGCTCCTCACTTGTAGATAAAGAAAGATACAAGATTTCAAAATCTCAGAGGACGTGCAGATGATACCTTCTGCAGAGAGAAGTTGGCAGTTTGGTGTGTCTGTGTTTTTTGTTTTTTCCAATTCCCCCCCCCCCCCATCAAAAAAAAGTAGTACGGTGTTAAATTATTCAGGGACTGTAGATTGTATTGCTGTAATTTGTCAGAGACCCAAACGCACAAGTCTATTTCTCTGTGTCAAAACTGATGAAGCTGGCAAGGAGGATGGAAAGCTGTGACATCAGAGATGGCACTGTGAATATCTGATGGCATTCACTGGAACAGCTACAGATCAGAGCCAAAAACACTGCACCCACTCTTACAGCCAAAACACATCCCTGGCTAAAAAAGACTGGCTCATGTTTGATTAAAATTCAAACAGGAAAACATGTTACCATGGAAGTACTTCATTGAATTAACACAAGCCAGTCAGTAACAGTTTCCATGCAGAAATGCAGACAAACAAAGTGCACAGCTTCATGGTGAGAGGCTGACAGGAATCAGTGTGTGGTAGAACAGATATGCTCCCAGCTATTTACAGTAAATGACAGCAAGTGCAGACTCTGTTGTCACTTTGAAATCTCAGGAAGTGTACACAGAATAAGTAATTCTTTCCCTGGCAAGTAATAAAACCATGTTGGACAAACATAAGACAATTGCTGACTTGAGACAATTAAAGTGCAAAAAGTTGAGAATAAAACAATGTATGTGCACTTATGAATCTTAAGTATTTTAAAGTTTGAGAACACAGCATTTTTCATTAATTCACTTAAGTACATTCATCTGTCAGATTTGCTAAATGCAAATATATCTGTGTAGCCCTTTAGTCTTAAACCGAGCACATCTATCAAAGTGATAAACATTCAGTATGTGCGACATTCTACAAATACACACTGTTATCAGGAGTTTTACTCATACTGCCTTTATGGCACTTAAAAACGAAGTAATTTAAATCTAATTTAGTAAACATGAAACACTACTGCTTGCTGTTTCGACCAAAAAAAAAAAAAACTCTAGCTCCAATTAATACATTTTAACAGTCAGCAGATGGTGTTTGCTCAGTGGCCGTTGTCACTTTATCCAAGGATCCATGGATAGACCATGTAATTTGCTGAGGAGTGTCAAACAAATAGTTGGTGGGCCTTAAATAAATTATTGTGAAAATCAAACATATTTTGATAAATATAGTAATATAATATAGAGACTTATATACGTATACATTTCTGGTCAAAAGAACACACCTTCATATATGTATTGTATTCATACAGATATATATACACGTATTCATTTGGACACTGACCAACCTCTGCATTAGCTATACCTGTTTAATTGCTCATTAATATGAATACGTCTAATCAGCCAATCACAAGGCAGCAACTCAATGCTTTTAGGCATGTCGATATGGTCGAGATGACCTGCTGAAGTTCAAACCGGGCATGAGAATGATGAAGAAAAGTGATGTAAGTGACTTTGAATGTGGCATGGTTGTTGGTCTGAGTATTTCAGAAACTGCTGAGCTACTGGGATTTTCCCAGACAACCATCTTCACGGTTTAGAGAGACTGGCCTAAAAAAGAGAAAATATCCAGTGAGCGGCAGTTTTCTGGTTGAAAATACATTGTTGAGGTCAGAGGAGAATGGTAAGACTGCTTCAAGCGCATAGGAAGGCAACTGTAACTCAACCAATTGTTACAACAAAGGTATGCAGAAGAGCATCTCTGAATGCACAGCATGTCAGACCTTCAAGTAGATGGATTACTGCAGCAGAGCACCACACTGGGTGTCACTCCTTTGGTATTTTTGATGTTTATCGAATAAAGCTTCGCATCACAAAGCTAAAATGATCTTAAACTGCTTTCTTGAACATTACAATGGCTTACTCTCTTGTCTGAAATTATGATAGTCATAGCAGGAAACGCACAGATGCTACTAAAAATTAAAACTGTCTAAGAATCCAAATAAGTTGTCACAGTGAGACATTATGAACAGAAACGTGCACAGAAAATTCAGAAAAATCCTGTTGGAATAACATGTTATTACTATATAATCCATATTCTTATTATCTAGCAAGGGAATCCTCAGGGAATCCATGTTCGTAAGCCTTTAGCTAGTTAAACCTCATCGATTCTGACCAATCAGCACAAGTGTTAGGTAGTGTGAGAGTTGTTGTTCAAAACCAACAATGGTGGCTCCTCAAGCGATAGCATAGATGTTACTGTGGCATCTGTTATATCAAACAGTTTTTAGTGAAAAAATAAAATTAAGGCTTTTTTTGCCCAATAAAAAAGTTGTTTTCCTTGTTGTATATCTAGCTGGATAATATTGATTATTTGGGGAAGGTATGAAGAAATAACCATGCTGACACTCGTGCATAAAGCTGCATGATGGATGTGCAAGGATTCACACTGCTAGAGAACCACGTAACCTGTTGATGAGCGACATCACTCGATGCACATTCATTTGCACTGACCATATATAGTTGAATGTGGGTGTTTAGATGATGGGATATGAAGCTCATCCACCCTATTTCCAGGTGGACTGCGATTTATAACGGGTACACTGACTGCAGGTGTGCGTACATTTTCCTTTGTGTGCATGCACAATTTTAGCATCAAGCCTACGCACTGATTTATAAACGAGGCCCCAGACCCGCTTGTCATTTCTTTAGGTGGTGATGAAAGCTGACAATGACACATTCTATAGTAATGGCAATAGGCTTACCGATGCCACTCTGAATGTGCGCTGGAAAAGAATGTCTGTGGGTGCGATATGTGTCAAGTGTTGTGACGTTAGTTGCTGTTGAATATGTGTTTGCTTGACATTGAGAAAGTGAAGCATGCCAGTATGCGGCCTAACTGATAGACTAGCACACTCTGTCTCATTCACACACACCCGTGCGCACTCATAACTCATCTCTGCAGACTCGCATCAGTACTGCACAAACATGCACAAAAAGTGGGGTGGACATTTTTAGCACACAGCTCATACACACAATCTGGTTTTGGCAGGTCCAAACCCGTGGGACTGACTGTCATTAAAGGTTGTCCTGTGTAAATACTGCACCCCCCTCCCCCGATCTCTGTGCTCACCTCACCACAGCTACACACACAGACACACACACACATACACACACACACTCCATGTGTTCATGTAAGACCACATACTTTCCCTCTCCGGGCGGATTCATGTGGCTACAGCTGTGTGCCTGATGGCACTGGCAGCACGAGGCACAACAGAGAGAAGAGAATACAGGCGAGGATATGAAAACTGAAAAGCATTTTAGCACCAAGAAAGAGGACAGAAACACGACAAAGATAACCGCGCATGCTCTCACATGACCATTATATTTTCTTTTTCTTTTTTGTTTGTTATCCTCTCTCGTCTCCTCTTGCCTCTTGACTGTGAAAGACTGATAATCTGAAGCTGATCGCTGAGGTGGAACGGCAACTATTGAATGCCTTTCCTACCTTGGCGAGGCGGGCACACAGCGGCATGACAAAAGTTAACCAGAATGCAGATGTATGTATATGCTATATATGCATACAACATAAGTGAAGAGAGTGATGCCTCTGTGTACGGGCTTTCTCACACACGCACACACACATACAAAAGAGGAGTGAATGAAGTGACCAGGGAAGAGACTCACAGCTTTTTGCCCTTGTGCCGAAACCTCGGCCTGTCACTCTGTGTTTTACTCCCTGCAGCCCGACTCCACTGTAAACAGCCACCACAATATTTGGTATTGAGGTGGTGAAGAAACTGCCCACCACTTCCCATTTGGCCTTTTCAGAGTTTGACAGAGAAGACTGGAGGTAAAAATACTCTACTTTCTCCCCTGCCAAAATTGAAAATGGTTGGAGTGCTGCTCTGAAAGGGGAATGTATATAGTCCTTGTTATTAGACCGTCCCGGATTGAAATGAGGTTGACTCCATGCCAGACATTGAGATGTTTTCTGTCATTCGTTTCCCCCCCCCCCATCTGAAATTCAATATGATACATTAGTGTTCCAAATGGAGGCAGCGCAATAGATATTAATTACTTGTCCATTACAGTTTGTGACACTATCAATCTGTTATCAGCTGGCTCCACCAATGACTGAAATTAACTGTCACATTTCAATATCAGGAAAGTCATCTCCATGCTTTATTGCCTCCATTACAATCTTCAGTTCTTAAATGGTATCCTTAAGAGATCAGAAAGTAACCAGGATTTTTTGGCAAGCACCGACACAGAAGGTGTGTGTGTGAGTGCGTCGCTGTGTTTGTCTTTTGCAAACTTTGTAAATATCAAAGTAAATGTCGGCAGCAGTATCGAACAAGGAATACAATGAGCACGAATGTGCTGCGGTCGTGGGGAAATAATGGGAGCGCTGCCATATCATGATCTCCACAAGTTCATGTATATTTGATAGGGTCTACCAGATGTGGCCTTGGATATGTATCAGCAAGCAATCTCTCTCACTCAGCTCGCAGAAATTAGATTTCATCTCAGGCTCCAAAATCTAATACACAGGCTTATATTTACTCACAGTTGCAGAGCATCATAACTGAATATGACCTCACAAAGAGGTGGCAGAGCTGCACAAAATACGGTTAAATGGAAATACTTACAGTAAATTATTTCAAGTGCCAGCGATGCTGCTTAGCTGTCAACTAGCTGAGAAAATAAAACTGCCCAAATGAAGAAACAAACTTATTTAAGGTTTTTTATAGCTTCAGTAAAATAAAAAATCAAATAGTTCAAGCACTGGTTTGACAAATCTGCATTAGTAGCAAAGCCGTTTCAGTTGGAAATCTCAGGTATGTTGCGATCTCAAACTGCTGAGAAATTACATTTTCCAAATCACAAATCACACTGCAATCATTTCAAAGCCTTCTTATCCGAGCTTTTGGAGCAAGCGCGTATTCGAGATGAAATGGTTGCATGAGTCACCCGATACATTAAGATGCTTGTGTCTTCCTCACAATGAATGCAAAGTCACAGTTAGCATGCTGAGTGCTATTTCCTATGCAGAGAGTCTCTGCCTTGCCTTGAATACTCTCCGGGGACAGTAGCACACACTGAGGAACTTTAAGAGTCTTATCACCCCCCACACACACTCACACACACCCCTATCCTCCTGTTATCCTCCCATGACCTCCCTCTTCTTCCCCGTCCTCTGTTCTTTGTCTGTGACACAATGAGAATAGATGTCGGCGGCTCGGTTCATCCATACGTCGGCCTGTTTGTCTTGCTGCGATATGTTTTTCAGTTTGGACGGCAGAGAGAAGGGGTGAAAAAAAACAAGGCATTTCAGATTGATGAACACTTTGGTCAACACATTTTTAATCTCTATTACTAAAGTCAACATCTCAGCAACTCTGTGTATTTTTCTAATCAAAATAAAAACATTTGAATGGATTGATCGAGATTAGTTTTGAGGAGGATCGATGCTCAGTCGCTGGTTGCTGAGTTCAGATAGGCTGCACAAATAGCTCTTAATTGTTCGGATTTCCAGTTGACTTGATTTGTTTGAGTAGATTTTTCTGGGAGCCTCTGCTGCCGATGGAACTTTTCCAAACCATTTTTACAGCAGAACATGTCATAACCCAATTGTCTCAACGTCCACTTACAGTAAGTGGCCGTGGTGGCTAAAGAGTCTGCCACGGTAATTGACTCAATGGGAATTTACAGTATGAAGCATGAGGCAGGGAAGGCAGGCATAGTGCTCTCCAGGGATAGGCTGTTGTCACACTGTTGCTATCTCTTCACTGCACACAGTAGGCAGGCTACTGCTGGGCACACATGGTAGTGTGTGTGTGTGTGTGAACAAACCCAGCTGCCCTCTTCAGAGCAGGTAATTCCACATTCAGGTGCTGAGATCAGGTCCCATCCCAGACTCAGCGTCGCTCTCTATCTTTAATGTGTGCACAAGAATGAGGTTGAGGAGAAGGAGACGCATATCCCTCCCATATTTGGCCACTGTTTGCATGGAGTGCCGCCTTGAATTAAACAAAGCTTTTGTGGCTTCTGGCTGCAGGGCTGCTGGCACGACGGGCAGAGCAGGGAACAGTGGTGTCAGACGTTGCGAGAGAGGAACACAGAGTGACACAGGCACAGCTAGAAGAATATGTTTACCCTGTTGGAACCCGTGCCCGCCCTGGCACGTTCATGCATGGTACAATAGTTAATCAGCTCAGATTCTGCTGCTGGTGTGAGCACTGACCCTTAAAGGCATCTGTAATGGAGGGAGTCTTTCTAATAGGAAGAGCACTGTAATTTCGAGAGTGGAGCAGGAATTACAACACGTCCAGGGGAGTTTTTTTTTCCAGTGTGTCCTCTGGTTCTGGTTCATTTATGCTGTTTTAGATTAAAAGAGTTGTTGATGTTCTTGGTCAGAGAAAAAAGGTTGCTGCCTACGAGGTGGTCCGCGTGCAGTTTTTAATGAGTTTCCTGAATTGTTGAATGTGCCCGTGTATGTGTGTGTGTGTGTGTGCATTAGTATTTATGTGGGTGTTTTGCATAGTGTATATATAATAAACATCGCCTTTAGGTATTTTCTACGTAAGCCGGAGTAGGATTGGACTTCCCTGGAGAGACAAATGATGCTTTGAGGACGCACATGTGCATGCTTGGCCATCAGCTCTGTGCGCATGAACATTGTTTGCCTTTGTTTGTAAGCTACAATCAGATCAGGGACGTCGTCTATTCGAAACAAGACTCAAAGGCTTGCAAGCAAGCAATCTGCTGTTTTGGAAGTCTGTGAAAAGGCACAGTAAGCTTCCACCCACCAACTGCTTTTAGCTGGGTTGTGCGTATCCATCTCAGTTTCACCTCCCATACCCCTACAGCTCACAGCTAAATTTTTTTTTCCATAAGACTTTGACCGGGGCTCTCTTTCTCTCTCCCTGTCACTCTTCCTTTACTTCTCTGCCTCCCCCAGGGGGGTTGTACACCCCTTGTGATAATTTGTCTGTCACAAATGCAACTGCGCCCTCTCCGTGGCTTTCCTTGGCCCAAAAATGAGTTTCAGCCGTCCCATCTGGCTGTCATTGGCAAGATGTCGCCAAGAATAGAAGCTTCCCATCCTTTCACATTTCATGGCTGAATTGTCGTATTTGTGTGTGACTTATATCTTTGACCCACCCATGCTAGACATATTTTACATCTGATTTGTACTAGCTTCCTTGAAGTCAGTGCTCTCTTTGTTTCCAGCTGTCACTGCTGGCTGCATATATAAAAATGAACCAAGCTTTGGGGCTGCTATACAATGCAGATGGGGTGTAAAATATGGTGCATATATTTAGAAACAACAGGAGTCAGATGTTTTTTACTGGCGCTACGCAGCAGCCACTTGCACAATTCTCTCGTGAAAAACCGGTTTCCGTGGGAGCTAAAAGCACTAATCATTTCCTCTCAGCACACTGATCTGAAATCTATTTGTGGAAGCAGTAAGAGAGAAGAGAGAGGAAATCAGAAAACATCTTTAACAACTTGTCTCATCTAATGAGATTAGCAGAGCCGCTTACACAGTCATGACATGGAGATACACACAGATAACCCTGTAATAACTCATTATTCTTCATATTTCCACATCGACGCCTTGTCAAGGCTCGCTGACAGTGCACGTTGTTGTGTGTACACAGCTATCAGGCCAATCTTAGCACTGCAGCAGTGAGGAGTGAGCGTGGCGAAAAATCGCCTAAAAAAAGCAACTGCACAAAGCGAGCTAGCATTAGAAGGACAGAGAGATAGCTTTCTCTGCGTTTCAGAGGCTGCAGCATTAGTGACACATGCATGAGTGCAAATGGAGAAAAAAAATCACAGCGCCGGCTCTCTGTCTCTCTTGGTGTAGCAGAGTGTCTGAGAGGGGAAAGAAGTAATGAAATCAGTTCGATGTGTGTGCATGCATACTGTAGGTGAGCAGTGCTGGGAATGCACTGGTAGCATCCAAACAGGAAGCAGCTGAACGAGCAAGTGCATGAAAAGGGCAGATTGTTTAAGCATGCATAAAGTCAATAATAAAAACTGTGGAATGATTGCCTCCTTTCTAAACTGAAACTCTCTGTGTCGCATAGAAAGATCTCCATTCATGTTTTATACATATTCTATTTCTTGCATAGTGAATCCCAAATCTAAAAAAAAACAAGCCTGCATGCACCCTTTGATTTTTTTTTTTTCATCCATCAAACACGTTTCCACGTGCTTTTCTGGCTTCTAGCCACCACGGTAGAGAGCTTTAAAGCTCTTCTAACCTTCGTTTAAGTGTTACAAATGCTGTTATCATCCAGTAGTAAGTGTAGTAAGTGTTGCGGGTACCTTTGTATTTGTATTTCTCTCTCTGTGGGTGGACGTCATAACTGGATCACGTATGATGCTCGAATAAATGGCAGCATCATCCTGCTGAAAATGTCAGATCCAATTTGTCACATCGGGCAGTGCAGCGCAGAAGCAACAAAAAGTTCAGACAATCACAAAGATGTATGCAGAGTAATCTGCTTTATTCTGAATGACAACGCACACTAATCTGGAATGTCCTGGTGTAGTAAACTCCGCCCACACCGATCCTCGGCTAAATTAAATTCTGAGAATTAGTCCACAAATACTGTTTGACTCAGGTGTGGCGTGCATGCCATGTGATTAGCAGCCAGATTGATGAGTTCAAGGAGGAGCCGTGGCCCTGTTGTGCTGTCCGTGCAGACAGGGGGGAGGTCAGCGTGTGTGATGATGAGGCCTGGAGTGTGAGGTATTGACCAGTGGATGTCGTGTCGTGATTAGTAGGAGATATCACATTCACTGGGCTCAGATACACATCGATCCTTAAACCTAGGTACAGCCTGTCAGCGGGGTCATTTTTACCCTCCTTTCCTCTCCTCCTTTCGCCTCCTCCCCCTTTGCCTCACGCTGTTTCACATTTTCTCGCCTCTCCTTCACTAATACCTTCATCTTTGCCCAGCCTTCCTCTTCTCTCTGCCCCCCCCACTCCCCCTCCTCTGTTCTGCTTCCCCATTCCCTCCCTCTTCCATCCATCCACCCTCATGGATCAAACTCTTTATCTGGCCTAAGCCACAGCCTGCAGGCAAGCAGGCAGTCTCTACAGAGGCTGGAGGAGAAGACCAACAGCTTCAAACAACATTATATAGGGCTGGCATGAAGCATGTCTCACACTGATAGATGAAAACACTGGCCCCTCAGCCACTGTCTCTTTATGGGCATGATGAAACATGGACATAGGGCAGTCCTCCTGTGTTAAAGCCTGCTCTTCACTTAAGTGTTGCTACAAGGCCACCTGGGATTTAAGCCAGGCTAAAGTTTGCTACAAATTAGGAAACAGTGTACGTCTGTATTATGATCGGTAACAAAAAAGAAAAAAACTGTCAGTTTCTGGGAGGACGATACATTTTCTTTGGCAGCCATCCTGTTGGATCATCTGTTATGAAACAGGTCCAGAGTAAATCTAGTTTAGAGGGAAAAAGAATTGAAGCTACTGTAGGTACTAGTAACAGTTGTAGCTCTGACGCTAAATAAATTGTGCATGCAATCAATCATAAGTGGGCTATTTTATGTCTTTTTTCATTTTTAATGTTTAAGCAAGCAGGTACTACAAATAACAAATCACCTAGATAAAAAAATAATAATAATAATAATAAAAAAATGCATGTTTCTTTTTCTGATCTGTAATAGTATTTACATATCTAGATTGTCTTTGGTGTTAGTTGCCCAGTTTTGGGTCTATAGATTTCTCTTAAAAATAAAGTAGCTAGATAGAACTTGCCTTGTTGTCCATCCATTCTCTTCTGCTTACCCTTACCCAGGTCACAGGGGGGCTGTAGCCAGCTACCATAGTGTGAGAGGTGGAGTACTCCCTAAACAGATCTCCAGTCTGTCGCAGGGCTAACACAGAGAGACAGAAAACCATTCGCTCTCACATCCACACTTATAAGCAAATTAGAATCACCAATTCACCTAACGCTACTAACTGCATGTCTTTGGATTGTGGGAGGAAGCCAGAGTACCTGGAGAGGACCCACGCAAACACCGGGAGAGCATGCAAACTCCTTATCGCCTTATTATGTTAGTGGAAAAACACAGCACCAAACACATGTTTTTTGAAGATTCCTTTACATAAATGATGACACAATTATTTGTTTTAAATTCCAAAAATCTTGGTGCATTTTTTGTTTATGCAAGAGGTATGTTCTTTACACCGGTCTCCATCCAAGAGTCAAAGGATGTGTGCACCTACTGCAGCTCAGCCTGGAGGTGAAACCATTAACGTTTACATCATGTCTCACTGTCATGAGCGCAAGTCTCTCATTGATGGTAGTTCCTTGCCTCCCTTTCCACAGTAAATGGGTGAGGAGCTGTGTCTTGGTAGGAAATAGGAAAGGAACGATTCATGGATACATGCTCACAATAAGGCTTGTGGAATTTTTTGACTGACCTCATCATGACATCTGGAAAGAGAAGCTTTCAAATGTATTTGTTGGTGGTCTAAGACTAAGGCCACCTCACCCCAAACAATCTAGATGGATAAATCCACCTTGTCCGTAACAGCTTTTAAAGTCATGTAAATGTTTCGTATATGCCACTTTTCTACTCTAGCACTCAACGTGCCTCATTCACAAACACGTTTTTCCACGTCTGAGTGCTTTAAATTCACTCCTGTTGCACTTAGAGCAACAGTTCAATATCTTCAGAGATACTTTGGCATGCAGACTGGAGCAGCTAGGGATTGAACCACCAACCTCCCAAAGCCCTACCGTACCTCCTGAGACTCAGCCACCCAAAGTAGAGCACTGGAAGAAAAAATGAATCACTGATCTATACTGTAAAATGCAAGTTAGCCAGTCCAAACTTTCAAAGTTGTTCCCTGCTTTTTTTGTCACGCCAAACAATCTAAAGCAGCACTACATGCCAGAGAAAAAATATGGACATTCAGTTTGGGCTGAACTGTCCCTTTAAAAAATGTCCTTGCAGCCTAAGGGAATGCAGAAAGTATTTTCAAAGACGCTGCTGTCCTAGAAGTCATTTTGCTCGGATGTTGATTCTGTCAGTGTCATTTTGAAGTTGACAAGTTTAGTGTTGGGTGGAAATTTTAATGGAACAGAAAAAACAATGTAGGTGTTGTTTCGGGGCTGCCATACCGATGTGAAATTACCCATGGACTAATGCATGATCAGACCAGAGGCACTTGTGTTTAAGTGGATGCTGCCTGTAAGCTGTAGCCATGGAGACAACAGCTTTAACTGCAACCGGCCAAGGATAGATAATTTGACAGATTTTATGGTCTCCCACCTGGCTTTAAATATTTCACATGCGATTATTTGCATTAAGTTCACTTCATTTATTCCCGTAGTTAATTTAAAAGAAAAAAAAAAGGGAAAAAAAGACACTAACACTGTGGATTCCTGGAAGAAGATAACAACACTACCGACTGAGTGAAATGCAGCAAGAGAGGCAGAACAACACTTACTGTGTCCAACTACTGTGCTAGCCTAGTTTGGCTGTAGACGGAGAGAAATGCTTTCAACAGAGGGGGGGCTCTGCAAAGTCCACGGGTCTGTGGAGATTTGCTTACAGTGATGAGATGGTGGAGGTAAGATGGCTCAGAGGATTCAAGCTCCGCTGAACGCAAGCTTATGTCTAATAATCAGCAGGGAAGGACTCAGCGTGGTCCCTCAGAAAAGGAGACTGCGTGAATGCAACAGAGAGGGAGGAAAACCAGAGCAGGGGATGGATTGAAGCAAGCAAAAAAAAACAAGTTGTTAGCGAGGAGAAAAAGGAGCGAGAAATACATGTCCCCATGGCTACGTTATTTCTCCCCTGCGATGGCTTTTATGTGTTGGAGAAGAGTTTTGATAACATTTTGCTGCCTTGCATATTTTTGTCCATAATAGCTTTGAAAGTCGTGTAGGAATATTGGAAGGAAAAATGAATCGCTGACCTATGAAATGAGACCTAGCCGGTCCAAACTTACGAAGGTGTTCTTTGTTTTTTTCTTTTCCTTGTTGTTTGTGCGGATGGCATTTGGAGCGGTTCTGTGGGATGGATTTTGCCGTTAAAAACATCACGGCGCCGCAGACTGATGAAACTCACCACTGACGCTTGAGTGCATTTTGCCAGCTGTTCCAGATTACAGAGTACAGTCATTTATCGCACTAACTGGCACCAGCATAGCATCCTTGTCCATTAACACAGACTGAACTCTCACACATGCCCGTAGCTGCCGCATAATACATCACAGTGATCCAAAGTACAACCACGTCATGCTACTCTCTCCACTGATGCAGGATTTGCTCATTAGTATCAGCACGTTATCCATATTGTTATTGTCAAAACAATGTTTAAACTTGTCTGAGCCTGTGGGTGTGTTTTAGTGTGTGTGGCTCTCCAACCGATGCGATGGTCATCATTGGCCCCAAGGTCAAGCTCTTTCTTTCTTATCATCAGTGAATTATCTCCACAAGCCACTCAACCAATACGGGGCCTGAACTACACGCCTGTTTAACGGGAGTCTAGCGAGGATGAAGTGTAGGGGGGGGGGCAACGCGGTCGAGGTCAGAAAACCACAGCGCAGAGGCGGCTGCGGGGCGACACAACAGCATTTTAGCAGGGGCCCAATGAGTGATTACCTTGCAGCTCCAGTCATAATTCAGCGTGACCTCAATCTGCCAGCAATGCTATAGTTTGATGGATCTGCTCACAGTTTGGGTGTCGGGTCCTCGCATGTCAAACACAGGCAGATAATAATCAGGCTATCTGTTGCTTTTACAAAATAAAACTTGGTGGATATTAATGCTGCGCGTGCGTTCGTGCACTTTCTGTTTAATTCACCCGGATGGCGCGTAAGGAATCACTGCCTCCGCAGGTGTCAGAGTAGATACTAGAGACAAAACGGTGTCACAAATGGTTAATTCCCATCATGATGATGCCTGTCAACGGTTGCTCTATCCATCGACAGGCCCATCTCTTTGCTTTATCAATCAAAGTCAGCAAAAACATGCGTGGATGCACGTACACACACATGCAAACGCACAAGTGTGCTCTCACATATGCAGACATCCTCGTCCCAGTGTGGATAATTAGTGGATTCCCTCAGTGGGTGATAAAGCCTGTGCACTTCTCTCCTCTCTCTTTGACCTTCCCCAGTGAGCTTCCGACCACAGTGGGGCTCATCACACACAGCTCTAATACATATTTATCGGCCCAGTGACAGCTCTTGAGTGCTGGATTTATATGTTTCCTGACAAAACAATAGTAAAACCTTGTTCATTCGTCCTTCTTTTCATCAACCAAAGCAGGAGATAAATCCAGGAGTGTCAACCTGGCTGTAGCTTCCTCAGCAGCTGGCCATCTGTTGGTTGGTTGGGGTGTATCTGGACATGGGACCCAGCCAAGGTACACTCAAGCAGCTCTCTCCAATTACTGCAAACGGATTTGATATACGTATGTCTGTCAAATCGCCTTGGCAATCACAGGAACCTGTGCGCTGGCAAACGTTTTCCTACAGCAACTTCTGATCAAAGACATTCAAAAAGTGGCTGTGGTATGGCTGGCGGCATTGGGATTCAGGACAGACTTCCTGCACCATGACTGGCTCTATTTGAACAGCGCAATCAGAGTTGAGATGTGAAGAGAGGCAATACCACTAAAGAGTGAGGGGAGGGGAAGGCGAGTGGAGAGGAGAGGAGGAGGAAGAAGAGGAGGGAGGGATGGCAGGATTAAGCCCCAGCCCACCCCCTACCCTCTCTCAGCCTCCAAGCGGCCATCTTTCATCTTGCGACTGCCCCTCTAATGCTTTCAAGTGGGCGAAGCCCTCGACATCTGCTTCCGCTCCGTGGGACACAGCACAGGCCACCGTCCTGCGGAGATGCACAACCACAGCTCAGTTCAAGGGGCACTGTGAGGCCAGCGCCACTGAAGGCGGAAGGTCTTATCCACGTAGACAGAAAAACAAAGACATCAAAAATGACAGTGTGGCACGGGGGATTAAGTCAAAAACTTATATTCAGACAAGTAGAAAAATAGAATAGATCAGCTCTTGAAATAAACATTAAAATGCATCATATACTAGTGAACAGACTCACAACAGAAACGCTTTACAGTTCACTCACCCAGACACATTAATTCTACTTACTACTTGAGAACAAATAAATGTAAATAGCTCTGTAAATAAACACTCCGTCTTCGCCAAGAAGAAATAAACCCCCTGCCGCCTCTGATTAAGACTACCAAAGTGATATATCTGGCACTTAAGTCTGCTGTTTACCTCATAAACACAAAGATTTCAGCACAGCCACCCACACTGACGCTGAAAAATCACAAACTGAGTCTGCGTGCCTGTATGTTTCTCTGCTAGTCTTTTTGGCTTCAGTGTGGGATGTCTAATGACATTTTTTTTAATGCATGCCATTTCAGGAGTATTTCTTCTGCTGTGGCTTTCAATATCATGAGTTCACTGGAATTCCTTGACTCCGGCAATGATAGCGCCGTGAGCAATAAAGCGGCATGGTCAAGTGGTAGGAGCTTTGCCTCTGATTTTCTCTGAGATCAGTAAAATAGCACTTGTGATTTTCGAAAACCATATCTGGAGTGCAGATGAGTGGTGCTGTCGAGGACAGGGCGCTGCCGGTGATATGAGGGAGGCCTAACTGACACTAGGTGTGTGGAGGGGGGTGCATGTCGTTTTACCTTCACTCTTCTCAAATTTTCCAATTATTTCTAAGGAAATTATGTTTGTTGTTTTGGATTTGTTCCTTGATGAACAGTCATTTCAGATTTCCTTCATACATCAGTGCAGCTAAAATGTAATTTAATTTGCAAGAGCTCCCCGTGAGACTGTAAATGCGTTCGCCTTGATTTCTGAACCACCTCCACCCCCTTTTCAAAACCCACACACAAGAAACAAACTTCCATGTAGATTCGTATAATGCGTGATCTGTTGACTCTTGTTTCAACATGTGTCTATTTCTGCAGCGCACAAGCAGGCGAGACCTTTTCTGTGCAGTCTGGTCTTCTTTCATTGCTTGCCACCGCAGTGTGTTCTAGTGCCAGTTTAAAAATTTGCAGCTACTTCTGCAAATGCAGTGAGCTGGAGTCAGGGTTTTTTTTTATTATTATTATTTATAGAAATCCACCCACCCACTATGTTGAATTTAGTGGTCTTCCACATGGAAAAAATGTGAAAGACTTCAATTTTGCTATGTGAAAAAAACTGACATATAACTGATGCAGGGGTGCTATGCATATATAATGAGCGCAAAAAGTCTGTGTGTAATTGCTTCACCCAGTTTAAGCTACCTTGAAAAGAACATTATCACAAGGAGGGGATGGGAAACAGGGTTCATATATTCTTAAATCAAACTGTGGTGCATGTGCAGGAGGGAAGGCGTTAATATATTTTACGGTATAGACTTGTTTGCCAGCTTTGATTCATTTTCCGAGAGGGCACGTAGAGATGGATAGGGGAAGAGAGGATGACAGACAGAGCGCTGATTCTTTCCCATGTCTGCGAGCTGTCGGCGAGACCAGGCCATCTGCACATTCATTATCACGGCAGTGATTCCATTATTGTTCTGCATGGCAACAAGGACTTTTTCTGTCTGGCCTTTGTTATTCTTATCAACTGTGTAGCAGACAGCCCCCTTTTGATCATGGCAGCAACGAAATTAACTGCTATCATGTAGTATAGTGCATAACTGAATTATCCTTCAGAATAACGACACTAAACATCATCTTGTCTCTTCTTGTGTCCTTGTGCAGGTCTGTTCCACAGAGCCATCATTCAGAGCGGCTCAGCCCTCTCCAGCTGGGCAGTGAACTATCAGCCGGTCAAGTATACGCGTCTCCTGGCAGAGAAGGTGGGCTGTAATGTGCTGGACACATCAGACATGGTGGACTGTCTGAGGAAGAAGAGCTCCAGGGAGCTGGTGGAGCAGGACATACAGCCTGCAAGGTACCACGTGGCCTTTGGACCTGTAATTGATGGTGATGTTATTCCCGACGACCCTGAGATCCTAATGGAGCAAGGAGAGTTTCTCAACTATGATATTATGCTGGGGGTCAACCAGGGTGAAGGGCTCCGGTTTGTGGAGAACGTGGTGGATTCAGAGGACGGCGTATCTGGAAATGACTTTGATTTTTCTGTGTCCGATTTTGTGGACAGTCTTTACGGGTACCCGGAAGGCAAGGACACACTTAGGGAAACCATTAAGTTCATGTATACAGACTGGGCAGACAGGGACAATCCTGAGACCAGACGAAAAACGCTGGTGGCTTTATTTACTGACCACCAGTGGGTCGAGCCGTCGGTGGTTACGGCTGATCTCCACGCTCGCTATGGCTCGCCCACCTACTTCTACGCCTTTTACCATCACTGCCAGAGCTTGATGAAGCCCGCCTGGTCTGATGCCGCCCATGGCGATGAGGTGCCCTATGTTTTTGGAATTCCTATGATTGGTCCCACTGACCTTTTTCCCTGCAACTTCTCCAAGAACGATGTCATGCTGAGTGCTGTGGTCATGACCTACTGGACCAACTTTGCCAAGACTGGGTGAGCACTTTTTTGTTTTCCATCAGAGGGAAGCTACCATTGCCATTTAAATTACAAACGTATTCATAATGGTAGCAGCTTGATATTGATGTATGCCTATGTGCTCAAGTAGTCAATTTCCTGTTTGCTCATTTTCTACTCAGCAAAAGCACACTGTAAAGATAAAAGGATCAGTCATTTAATCAATTAGCTGTTATTTAAGTTATTTTCAGTTATTTTAATTGTTAAGCCTTTTTTTGTAAGAAAACAATGCAAAACACTTGTTGGATCAAGACGTGAATATGTTTTCTTTTGTATTGCTGTGACTGTTTGCTGGATAAAGCAGGACATTTAAATCGTACAAATATATTAGTAATTGATCAAGAATATGTTGCAGTCCTAGTATACAGTAACTTACATTTTTACCTGAAGCTTTACTCTCTAAAATTGATGACTGAGGTTTTACCCCGAGGGTTACAGAGTGTTATCTTAACTTAAGGCCAGCTCAGTAAGATGTTCTGGGCGAACCGATGGAGCGATGGATGCATGCATGGATGCTGTTGATAGTTTATGTGTGGTTTTCTTGTGCTCGCTCTTCCTCCGGTAGCTTATTTCCACCACTCCATAGACTGTCTTAAAAGCATAAACTCACCAGCACAATCTGTAGTAGTTGTGCAGTGGTAAGAAACCATAAGGAACATGAACAGATAGCTACAAATGCAGAAGCTCATTTAACAGTGGGTAGACTGGATATATTAATCTCTGATCTCAGATCAGGCAGGTGTTTGTGTTGTGTTTCCTCCTGCAGAAACACAGTGCTTCTCCACATTCCCCCTGGTTTGTGTTTTCTAACAACTGTACTTTTACATTTGTTAAACTAGTGCGCATGCAATTATGAACTTGCTAAGTTATTAATAGAAGGTTACAGATTTAAAAAAAAAAAATCCTATTTCAGTTCTATTAATAGGACTTCTGTGCCGCAAAAAATGAGCTGCAGGAGAAAGGAAGCTCTACAATAGATTGTATAGGACAGAAAAGGCATTTTTCAAGAGAGACGTTTTTTCTGAGGTATTTTTTGCCCCGACTTCCTGGGTCTCAGTCTGAAAACCTGAGACATATTGAATGTGAGGAAGATTAAATGTTCCTGCAGAATGTGTGCTGTGCTATTCGTGCTTGGCTGCCTGTTTGGGTGCATGGCTGCCTGCCCTTCTGTATACTTGCGTCCATATGTGTGTGTACTGTGGCTGCGTGTGTGCGTGTTTGGCTGGAAATACTATCTATGCTCTATTATACCAGGGACCAAAAGACACAAAGACTTATCAGGGAGGCATATCAAACTCTTGCCCTCAGCGGTATTGATTCCCTAAGCCTGGGCCCAGTCAATCACTCGTGCCCTGGGTGTCTCTTGCTCCCCACTATGCTCAATTTCCCCACCACCCATCACAAAACCGGACCATTTTGTATGACTACTAGTAATCATTTCTAACAACTTAAATTTAATTTGACAATCCCTGTTCCTAGAGGGGTATTGATCCCATCCTGAATGGGATGCCATCAGAAATCTTGTTCTGTTTTTTTTATCTGTCTCTACATCATCTGCCGTCCAATCAGGTGGCATTTACATCCAATCGTCTGGCTGATAGGACCTTGAGCTGCTAATGGCTGACTAGTGCAGATGGACTGATGTCGGAAAGCACTGAAGTCCATCAGTGATGCCCGGACAGCTGTCTCCTCTGCCTGGCAGCCATTTTGTGTCAACACACACAAAGCTGCATTTGTAGATGCGCGCAGATTGATTTTCGTTTTTCTTTTTCTTTTTTTTTTTAACTTGTCATTTCAAGAAAGTGATCTGGTCTCATGAGAGGAGACAATGTGTTTAATCTAAATGACAAACAGAAGTTTGAGGTCTCGAGTTAACAATGCATGGTGCTTATGTCTCTGATCTTGGATCTTGTGATGTCACCGAAATTAATTCTGATGAAGGATGACAGCATGTCTGCCATGCCTATATCCAGTCAGACTCAACACAGCGCTGTGGGCAGTGAGCCTGCTGTAACCCTAACCTAGCCTTCACCCTGGCATGCGCCAAGAGTAGAAAAAGCAAACTGCACTTTACAACTGACCCCATGTCAGTTTTGTAGATTTCCATGTCACTGATTGATTGAGATTAGGGGCAGAGCAGCGAGAGGATAAACTGGTTCTAGATCTGTGTTCACCATGTTATGGGTATCTGTCCTGTGGTGTGTCGCCTTGGCCTGTCTCCAGATAGAAAGATTACAGGCAAACCACAATTAGGCACTCAGATGGTAAAGAGCCCAGGATTAGATGCCAGCAGAATAAAAACTCACCGTGCTGCTTTAAAGGGTAATTTTACCCAGGCCTATGTAAAGGAATCTACCATAAACTCTTAAAGGAGGGGGGAATTGAGGATTTAAGATATTTCCCACAGACTCTGAAGTTCGTGCCTCTCATTTAGACCACGTGAGGGGATATCACTCTCTTCTAACACCACCCAACGCAATCTGGCTCAGGAGGACGTATTTTTAATTAAGACCCAACTGAATTGGCTTCGCCTTCATGGCTCGTCCAACAGCCATCTCGCCTGTATCTGCAGAGTAGCTCTCGCTCCCCTTCCAGATGTTCATAATGAACTGACCCAGATTGCACTTCCTGCCCCTGTCTCTAAATCGGCTGTAAGAACATGTGTGACACGATGTCGAAACACTTGGGCTGCATGTCAACAGTGGGTATCATAGCAGCATTCCCCCCAAAGCTCTTCCTGTCCCTGGCTCTCTTGTGTCATCTTTACAGGGCAAATCCCTTCCCATGCCCTTTTTTTTTTCCTCCATCAGCATCAGTGAAGCATAAAAGCATACAGAGTGCACACTGTCAAATCTTCTTAGTGTGTGTGCGCACATGTGTGCGGGTGTGATTGTGAGAGCTAGAGTGTGCGTTTACACTATGGGGCCGTTCTTTCCCAAGAGTCAGAGATGTTTCCGAAGCGCAGGGATTTGCTCAGCTCTGAGGTTTTTTTTCTGGCTGCAACATTTGTTTTACTATTGACAAGCAAAAATTGGCCTGGGCTTTGTTGCCACAACAACTTCATCTGAACTGTATTGTCAAAACTTTGGTTTTCTTTTTTTTTTCGCGCACAAGTCTACTGCGACTGATGTGAGCACAGCAGCGACACAACTTTACACAAAAGAAAGAAAGAAAGAAAGAAAGAAAGAAACTTTGGCAGAAGTCTTCAGAAAAAGACAGGATGATGAAAGGCCTGGAAAAGATCAATCATTATATATCATTAGTGCTAGAAATTTGTTGGTCCATCTTTATACTTGTTTTTATCCTGCTGACTTGTGCTCATTTCCCCAGTTCTGTGTCTGAGCTCTGCCACATGCAGTGCTGGGTATAGCTAGGTAGTTAGAGAGCAGAGCGCTGTCACGTGTTGTTGTTTTTTTTTTAAATTCTCCTCCACAGATCCCCCATTCCTCTCTCACTCTCTCTCTCATTATTCTATACAGTCATGTATTACGATCACAGTGTGAGCTAAAATATGCACCATTGATTGGTTTGGTGACAAAGTCTGCCAACTAAACAAATGTAGACAGAAGTAACTACACTGTGTCTGTGGTACAGTGTTACAGCCAGCACTCTGATTTACAACACTGCTGGTTGATTTTTCTTTTGTTTTCCTCCTACTTGTCAATCGAACACTCCTCTTCTGTAGGATTAACAACACACATACATCAGCTGTTTCTCCTGTCTGACCTCATTCACGCAAAGCTTCAGCCTTTTTTTCCTTTTTTTTTACCCCAGCTGTCTAGTAGTTACATCATTCAACTCTGATCTCCCTCTTTGTCCTTCGTCTGGATTATCCCTGGTTCTCTTCAGTTTCCTTCGTTAGGCCCAACCGACTAAACCTGCACCGGGAGTACTGAATGCTTGGCATTGTCGAAAAGCTCAGCCCCCAACAGCAACCTACCTACTCCATTAAATAGGCACTCACTTGATAGGAGATTTGTAGCCAATATCCTGATTTGCATTAGAGAAGGTAAGGAAGTGGTGTGGCTTGTTAAGGGGCCGGGATGCCATTGATCGGTGTCCATGCTGTGCAGTGAATGTAATGAGAGGAGGGCCGCAGGGGAGGAGAAGAGGAAGTAGATCTGCATGTATGCGTCTGCGAATAAGTGGTTGTCAGGTTAAAACATGAATAATATTCTTAAACCTATTCATGTAAAATGATCTTCAGACGTGGCTTAAAGCTCCCGATTGTTCAAAAAAAAAAGGACAAAGTGAAAGTAGGGAAAGTTTTGTGAGAGCCAGGGGAAGCGTTTTTTTTTTTTCTTCGCTGCAACTCATCTAATCAAACAAATCAATGGCATCTATAACAGGGAGCGGCCCCAGAGCTGTGTCCTCCAACACTTCTGCACACCCCAAAGTCACAGCGCCTCTCCCCGCATCACTTAGCCTGCTGAACCGAAGGCTGCCATTAAATATGAACCTCGCATCACTCAGCCCCATGTCCCACCGTGCAACCACATGAAGGGCAAAAGAGCACAGCCTGATAATTTGCCTGTTCAGCGCTGAGGATGCCCCCCTCCAGCCCATCCCATACACTGAACCAAGACGAAGTCTACAAACAGAATAAGACTGAGTGTATTTCTTCAAAATTTCAAACACAGTGTCGGGGGAGAAGATCTGGTAACCTTCTCATGGAGTGAAAATTACAATTAGTTCCTTACTTTGCGTCACCTGGTAAGGAGATAAACAACTGTAGGGGATGAATTTGTTACGCAACAATGACAACAATACCAAAGAAAGCTTTTTTTTCTGCAGCCTAGCAAAATGAGCATCAGTGCCGTTGAATTAATGCATGCTCCTTAGTATATATATATATATATATAAATTGAGAAGCTATACTCAGCTCAGGATTCAGAGACCTTGAGTGCAGTGAAAATAGATTCTTGTCTTCCGCCTTAGGGCACGTAAACGTGTCTTTTCAGATTTGGTGATGGCTAGGTCTATGATCATTCAAGCGCTTCAAATTACATCAGGATGAAAAGGGGAAGGAGGTACACCGGGAATGAAAAAAGAAAGAAAATGATATTCATTCTCCCCCCTTATCTACCTTTTACATCAGCGCTTGCAGATAGAGCTCGGAATAAGTAATGAGCTCCGGTCCCATTCTGCCACATGTGTAGGCAGAGCCGAGAGTCGTGTCTGTCATCCAGGTGGCACGGCTTCTTATAGCAGAACTGCTTAACACTTTTAATATCAGCCGGGAGAGGCCCATTGTCCTCACCACAGAGTGTGAACAGCTTTGTGAAATGTGACATGTCTTGTGTTTAAGTGCTTCACTTGTTCAGTCCAAGAGGTTATTGTACCATAATGTGGCCCAAATCCAGTACAATCACACACACACAGATGTGCACATGCAGGCACGCAGGCTGACAGTCGCGAGATGAAATCCAAATTCTCCATCAATCATAAATAAGAGCACATGGGAACACTTAAATACGCTTGACAGGCCAAGGTTAGCAGGGGTCAGCAGGTCACTGAGATTGGTGGTGGCGGGAGGTTGTGACGAGGAGATGAAGGCGATAGTTTATACTACCACGGCCATATGAACACATCAGAGGAAATCTGAAAGGCCATTAAAACGCCTGCTTTTATGGGTGTAATAATCCCTCTCCTCTGCCTGGGAGTCCAGCCACAGCTTCAGTGGCCATCCCCAGATTAGGTGGGAGGTTTGACAGGAAGCAGGCTATCAGCTAATGCAGGGGAGCTCTGACAGCACCAACAGGACCACAAACATCACATTATGCCAGGGCTCTTCATGCAAGTCACACTAGGCATTCGCCACAGAGCTGAACGCATGCGGTGAGACGGGACAACAGTGCACTTTGCAGAGTTTTGTACCCAGACTGATGTTATGTTTAAAAGTGAAAAGAGCTGGTGATCACAAGATTTGGCTTTAATCTGAGGTTATTCAGACACTTCAAATGAATAGCTACACACCCTCCCATTTAATATCAGCTTGCCAGAAGTGTTTGAACAGGTTAAAATTGTTTTTTAATATATGTTTTAATTTTTTTAACGACAGTGAAAATTCACTGGCGTAACTTCTAATTAGCATCCGAATTAGACACTGGAACTCCTTTAAAGTGTCTTTTTTATTTATTATTATTTATTGGCCTCTGGGCCTGAGGCCCGGTCCTCTCTGGCACAGCTGGCTGCCGGCAGAACCCGTTGGCACGTCACTGCAACCCCCTCTGGCCTCTGCTCCATGGCTGCTGGGTGACCTCTTGTTTGGGGCTCTCCTCAGCTCTTCCCAGGAGGGTGGCACGGTTGCCCCCCTGGCGGTCCTCCTTGGGTCCTCGTATTCTGGGGCCTCTGGATGTCTGGGTCCTGGATCTCCTCCATACCTGCTTCATGCCCTGGGGGATGGGGCTATGGCTCCCCACACTCCCTAGCAGATTGTTACATGGAGAAACCTTTTGAATATAAGCGTGCTGATGCACACAGGTGTACACACGGGTGTTCACAGACACAAACTACACCTTTCTTGGCTGCTACCTCAAAGCACATTGTGCGCTGTTGATCTTGCGTACTGCTCAATAACATGTAATATTTAGTATCTACTGTTATCTACTGTTAGTTAGTTTATTGTGATGGTGTTGTATTTATTATGTTGCTCTTTTTTGTTTGTTTTCTCTTCTGTTTTTTCTTATCTCCATACGTGATCAAGGTATTTTGTTTGTTTTACTTTTTTTTTCTCCCCCCCTTTCTTACCATCTCTTCTCCCCTCTATTTTTCTTTCTCTCCCTCTTTCTTTCATTCTTTCTCCCTGTCCTATCCCCCAATCATGTCTGTCCCATCTGTAACAACCGAAATAAAATAAAATAAATACATAATTATAATAAAGGTCAATCAAATGGACCAATATGGCAAGGCCATGATGATCCAATTGGTAAAGTAAATCCGCTTGGCATCTTTCTTGGCCTTCAGACAACAATTCTGATGGCTAAAGATCCAAACGGGACAGGCAAAAAAAACCCAAAGTGTCTTTATTATCTTTACATGTTAAGCACAGTATCTGCTGAAGCATCATACTATTTTTTCCATGCATACATGCTAAACAAAGATTAAAAAAACACTTCCCAACAAAACCTGGCACCTTCATTCTTGCTGAATATATTAAAGCCTATTGTGTTGGATTTTACAGTAGACCTGTTATAAGATGAGCATGCAGTTCAGACAGGTTGGCACCTGTAGAGACTTTAACAAATGATTACAGCACTATTTTACCACAGATGGAGAGCACAGCAGCACAGCACTCAAGAAACAGTCAATCTGACAACGGCGCACAGCAGCACCCACTGATACAAATCGAACAGGGTAACCTAGTTGCCCTCGCTACACTGACTAGTAAAGCTTGAGTTCAGATCACTCCCTGTGACTCTGCAGCTCAGGGCAGCACTTCAAAGCCACACAGGAGCCCAAAGTTGAGCAGCAGTGGTAGAAATTGTTCAAAGGAATGTAGCCTGTTTACTATTGACTTTGCAACAATTACCCAAGCATATGTGTGTGTAATTAGATAAGGCAGCCAGTTGTTCTCTAATGCGGCAAATCAAATTAACTAAAGATGCCACATTGATTTCTTTGTGTTCCCTAAATTATTCATCTACACTTGCACTGAACCAGCCAGCCAGCCACCAAAGAGCTTTTCTAACTCCTCTGCACCACCACTCCCTTGCACTCCCCACATGCACATGCTGATTGTTTTGTGAGATCTGTCAGAGGACAGTTGCAATATTTGTGCCATCACCATTCAGCAAATTGACCTTCCAGAAAAGAGTATTTATGGTGTTATGGAAATAAAGAATTCCCATTAAATGCAGCAGTGTCGATATCCATCGTTCTTGTCGATCCGCATGCACGTGTGTAAGATAGAGGGCGAGAGCCTGTGCTTGCATGGGTGTGTGCACACTGGTGCACTCTTGCAAGAATTCATGCAGCACGCAGGCTGCAGACAGCTACGTCTGAGGCGGCTCCATTGACATCCTGTTCTCTGGCATGTTGCGCACGGGGAGATCAATATGACCTTACCTCCACCACCTACTCCTTTGAAACTTAATTACTGATATTCAGCTACAAAGTCATCATAGTCTGCCTGTCAATATTCATCGGGGATCATTACGGGCCTAATAAAAGAGGTTATTTACGGGCCGCTCTGCTGACACCAGCCGTGGTCGAAGGAATTCAGCTCCAGCCGTCTCAATTTGCTCTACCTCTCTCTGTCTTTTTTTCTCGTTCTCCTTCTCTATCTCTCTCTCTCACTTCTCCCAGAAGCACTGATCTGAAAAAGAAAAATTGACAGCAGAAAAACGAACAGGAGAGAGGATGGAGGTTGAATTCTTCTGGCATGGCTGTTAATTCTCTTAGCCATGTTTGGTGGTTTTTCAGCCAGTGCCAAAAAAAAAAGAAAGAACAGGAAAAAAACACAACACTGTAGCCACTATATCCCTAAATCCCCGGCTAAATTTGATCTTTGCTTGCCACTGACATTGCAGTCAGATCCACAAAGGGATATTTCATGATATTTAGAGAAATGTCACACTGCTCCTTGCCTCCTTGCAACAGCGCAAGTTTTAACATCACCGCTCCAACATCAATTATTGGGTTTTTGTGGCTACAGGACAATTCTTTCATCACTACCAGAAGCAATATTCTGGGTCGCAGAACTCCCACTTCTGACATTGTACGGCAACAAAGAGTTGTGTGATTGTCGGAGATTGCTATATGTTAATTTGTTCAATAAATCAATAGCTTCACTGTAATTGAAATGGCTGGTCATTTGAGGCAGCATGTTGAAAACCGAAAAGTGGAACAGTGAACTCTGTAGATCACAGGAGGTACTGCATCCAGAAGAAGCTCTTTCCTTTTTGTCTGTCATGCTCAGTCTCATAAACATCCATTCGCTCTCATGCATGCAAACATCCTGATATCCATGCATGCACACACATATATGGACACACAGGGCTAAGCAGTTCCTTTAGTATCTTGATTAATATGGTCCACTTTACATCAGCACATTGGATGCCAATGCACACTGTGCCGCCTTCCCTAAGCAATTAGCGAAACGGCTCCACCAGCGTTGGATTATCAACAACAAGATGCCTCCTGACGCGAGCCCTAAAGCCTGCTGACTTATTCATATGTGTTTACTTTAAAAGGCTTTGCCCTGTTTTTTTGTAGGTGGGCTGCCTTAGAAATGAAATAAGAACAACATCTGGAGAGAGAAGAGAAGGGGAGGGGGGTTATGCTCAAAGAGGTGTCCAAAAGCAGAAAGACATTTGGGAAAATATAATATGAAATCGTTCTCAACTCATTCATTAAGAAGAAAGCATATATATATACACAACAGCATGCACACACAAATCCAATATAACCAGGAGGATTTGGCTGGTCGATGCGAGTTTGTGCTTTTGCTGTTGTGGATTTCACTGAGCAAAATCAATGAATTCTCCACTAGCTGAACCCCTTTCACGCCAAAATATGAGCTGTGAATCACATGCTTGTATTTTTAGTTTTTTTGGACGTTTCCTATCCCACATGAATGTCAGAGCTTGAATAATTTAATGTACTCTTAGAATCACATTTAACAGTCTCTCTTTCTTGTCTCCAGGGATCCCAACAAACCAGTTCCCCAAGATACCAAGTTCATCCACACCAAGGCCAATCGCTTCGAAGAGGTGGCCTGGTCCAAATACAACCCCCAGGATCAGCTTTACCTGCATATTGGCCTGAAGCCACGTGTGCGCGATCACTACCGTGCCACCAAAGTGGCCTTCTGGAAACACCTAGTGCCCCATTTGTACAACCTCCACGATATGTTCCACTACACCTCCACCACCACTAAAGTGCCGCCCCCAGAGACCACGCAGAACACACTGTCCACCAAAAGGCCCAATGGGAAAAACTGGCCATTCAACACCAAGAGGCCACCTATGTCCCCGGCCTACAACAGTGAGGACAAAGACTCCTGGGGCGATGATGAGGAGACAAGGCCGCTGGTTGTAGAGAACCCTCGGGATTATTCTACAGAGCTCAGCGTCACTATCGCTGTTGGGGCCTCGCTGCTGTTCCTCAACGTCCTGGCCTTCGCAGCCCTCTACTACCGCAAGGACAAGCGGCGGCAGGACTCCGGCCACGGGCAGCCCAGCCCGCAGCGGCAGACCACATCCAACGACATTGGCCACCACGCGCCGGAGGAGGAGATCATGTCATTGCAGATGAACCAGACGCACCATGAGTGTGAGGCTGGGAACAGCAATGAGGGGGCACTGCGCCTGGCCTCGCTGCCCGACTACACGCTCACACTCCGGCGCTCTCCGGACGACATCCCCCTGATGACCCCCAACACCATCACCATGATCCCCAATTCCTTGGTAGGCATGCCCAACCTGCACCCCTACAACACTTTCACAACTGGCTTCAACTCCACCGGCCTGCCTCACTCTCACTCAACCACCCGCGTATAGCTTTAAGGAGGCATGGGGCAGCCGGCGAAAAACGGGGAGGGGAGGAAGAGGCGGCGGTGCAGGGGTGGAAGAGGAGGAGCGGTCCGGATGAACGAATGGAGGAGAGGATTGTGTTTTATAAATATCACAGGGAGGGGGAGGGCCATGAGGGGGGGTGGGAGAGGAGGGGAAGGGCATCAGTCAGATTAAAACGTGAGGAGATTTAACACGACTTTTACTACGAGGAGAGTTGCTGAGAGCTCTCCGTGGATGTCAAGTTGTGCAGAGCTGCCAAAATCAAACTGCTTCCCTTCTCCCGACCAGGAGAGAAGGGGGGTTGCGGGGTCTTTCTGCAGTGTTTTTTTCTAAAATAATCATTTTAAAAGCCTTTTTAAGCAGACTGAGGAGATATCAACAGTTTCTTTTTTTCTTGAATTCATAACAAAAAAAACAAAAAACAAAGAGTAGTGCTTTTTATTTCCCATCCCTTTTCCTCCTGCGGGAGACACGTCTAGAACAATGGCCTCTACGTCGATATTCACGAAATGTTTTTAATTGCTTCTTTGTTTTGTTTTACGTTTCAATGCCTTACAAAAAGCTTGTTGTTGTTGGGTTTTTTTGTCATTATTTCTATTCCCCGAGACTATTCCATGTGGGGTGTGTTGCAAACAGTTGAGACTCAAAGATGAGAGACTGAATCCAGGATGGGAATCTAGAGGAAATGCAGATGTAGAGATTTTTAAAATCCATTTTGGGCAACTCATTCTTTTTTTTTTTTCTGTTGCGTATCAACACAACAGCCACCCAAATGGTGTTTTTTCCTTTTCTTTTTTTTTCAAGCTCATATAGAAATGATTTGTCTGGGACAGCTCTTGCCGAGAGATGAGAAGGCAGAGATAAACACTATGTTACTGTGATTGTTTCGTTAAGAGAAAAGTGCATCTTTTACAGCCAATTTATCTGTTCAAGCTATCCGATATTATCTCCACGAGGTGTGCACGTGCACATGCTGCTTAGAGCACCTGTGTGTTTGTGTGCATGTGAACATGATTTCTCATTCCTTTGCGTGCAAGCGCGGTCAGGAGCGTGAGATAAAGGAAGAGACACATTGTCGGAACTTGCAAGCTCAAGAGTTGCGAGAGAGCGAGAACGGGTGTGTGCGCGTGTGAGAACGAAAGTGTGCGAGCAAGTGAGTGTGTGTGTGTGGGTCCGTGCACCTTTTTTTTTTTTTTGTAGGTTATATTGTGTGGTTATGGGTGGGGGGACGGGGTGTTGGGGGCTGAGTACCTTCCCATGTTGTTGATTTCGGTTCATCCACCAGTAGTGTTTCTGCTGCGTCTCTGGGTGTCTGTCTTTGCAAAATAGCACTTTTGTTATTTTTAAAGTTATATATGTCTAATTTTTTGCTTAAAGATTACAAAATAAATCTATTATTTTATGTGTAAGAGAAAAAAAATAGCTAAAGATTCAACTGAACTAACTGACATGATTCCATTGACTTTGTAAGAGTTCCTCTTCGAAAGCAGACAGTGGCCTGTTTGCACTGAATAAACCTACATCAGTGCACACTTGTATTTCTTTGAATATATATATATAAATATGGGCATACATACATGTATGTATAGGGCTTCTATGAAGATATATTTCCCACTTAAAAAAAACAACAACAAATATTTAAAACTCTCTTTAGACTGAAAAGCACCAACGCAATTAGTTTCTTTGTATTGTTGTGATTTGAAACATACCAAGCCAAGACCTCTCCAGGTGTCTTTGTAGGAGCTCTATATGTATATTTATGTATAAAATATTTAATATTTATTTATGTATACCAGATGCATACATGCTGATTGTGCCATGTGCCAAATTAAAACTTTAAAAAATGAACAATATAAAGTTTCACTAAACTTTTTTTCCCTCTCTTGATCAAAGTTCTTTTCCTTCCTATTATGACTTTTTATTATTTCCATTTTGAATGAGTTAAAAAAGAAATAGTCTTGCAGCAAGTGCAAGGCTCCCCCCCCAGGACTTCCTCTCTACCTCCCCTCTTCCTCTTTCCCCTCCTCCCCCTCCTCCTGCCTCTCTCCTTTTCTCTCACTGAAACCTTTGAGAAAAACAGGCTAACAGCTTGGGGCCTATCTGCGTGCATAACCCCAGATTTTACTGTAATTCATGCAAAGTAGTGCTGCAGCAATGGGAGATTGTGAAAAGATTGCCTTGATGTACTCACAGTGCATCCTATTATGTGTTATTCTCGAGGTGAAAACTGGAGTTATTGATTCTGTGAGTAAAACTGACAATTTTCATTAAGTATCTTGGCGTCACACAGATTGTCTCCCGAGTTACAGCGAAATGCAGTAATGCGACCCAACTAGTGATCCAAGATCAGCGCTGCAATTTTCAGAGACTTCATGCACACAGACTTCACCATTTTTATGAAGTATTCCATTACAGCTTCCTCTGGTATTTAATGATTGGAGGTGTAGCAGAGCGAGAAGCACAGTCTGGTCAGCTTATCACCGATCCTGCCAGTAGCAGAAAGAGAGAAATGGGTTATTTGAGGGAAATTGCTCTGAGACTGATCTATACGAGTCATCTTGTTTTTTGCTCATCTTGCCTTATTTGGGAATCACCTACTAATCAGCCGCTCGCTTCAACTGAACCACATCTTCTAAGAAAGGAACAAGCAGCTGGTTTCTACCTGGAGCGCTCTTGTGCACACAGAAAACACTTTATAAGGCGTCCATAACTATAAACTGGACAATGCAGTCACCAAACATTGTGGCATTGATTTATAGGCTGCATATCAAAAGATGGAAGTGGCTTCCAGACCTAAAAAGTAACAATAATGCAGATCTATCTTAAACCTGTATTCTTTCTACTGACCAGGATTCCTCTGCTGGCAAAAAAGAAGTGAAATTATAGAAATAGAAATATATAAGAAAAATGACTCTTCTGCTTACTTGAACTTTGACCTAATTAAACAGTCCCTAGGTTCAAGTAATGCTGAATATTAGATGAGGTTGATCTTGTAACTGCCATTATTTAAGAATCAATTAGAAAGCAAGGCACGGTTTAGGTTTTGCCTACTTTGAGATTTCCATGGTGCTACATTATGAGCATGCTGCATTTCTCAATAATATTCATCAGTCCTTTGGAGCACCCAGTTTCAAGAAACTGCCAAAGTCCTCCTCTTAATATAACTTTACTAACAAACTGGTGTGTCCTTTTCAATATACAGTCTTTGCATTGATTACACTTTGTTGAGCGAAGCTGTTTTTCAAATATTTCTGATTGTGAAATATGTGCACTCCTTTATTACTGAAGTCCATAAAGGGTTGATTCATTCAGTCATTTAAAAACATCTTCAAACTTTTATGAGAACTTATATTTCTGCTGCGCCCTCAATATAATATATAGTATACTTCAATATAATAAAAGTAAGTTAAATTTTGTTTGTGGGGCTCTAGGCAGGAAAATAAGTGTGTTTTGAATATAATAAAAACAAAAATGTGAGATCTAGTTACTGAAACACTGCTTACGAAATCCACAAAAGACACTCTTTGGACTGGAATTTTTAGGGAGCATTTCTTTGACAGAATGTTCACAGTGAGCTCTGTTGAGTATTCCAGCATCACATTTTGTCAGTTTTCCATTGCTGTAGTCATTATCTTTAGATTGCATCAGCTCATGTGTGACCCACACTTACAACTTGGCTAACTATATCACTATATTGGTTATAAATACTATAGATTCTTAGAGGGCAGTAGCTGAACCACTGATTGGGCATAACAATATGATCATAACAATATATCACTGACACTGAATAACAGTGATTTTCTCTTCATCACAGAACCTGTTTATTTGTGGGACATACTAGGGAGAAAGTGAACATTGCGTCCTCAAAGTTGATGTGTTAGAAGCAGGAAAAATGGGACAAATTATGAAGGCTAGGCAACTGGGTCAGAGCATCTCTAAAACTGCAGTTCTTGTTAGGTGTTCCCAGACTTCAGTGGACAGTGTCGGTCAAAAGTGGTCCAAGAAAGGAACAGTGGCGAACCAGCGACTGGGTCATGATTGGCCAAGGCTCACTGATTACTGCACTTATCTGGGGAACACCTGGCACAAGGACTTATTATGGGAAAAAGGCAAGCCAGTAGAGGCGGTGTGATGCCCTGGACAATGTTCTGCTGGGAAACCTTGGGTCCTGCCATCTATCCAGGTGGTACGTTGACACGTACCACCTGCCTGAGCATTGTTGCAGACCATGTACACCCTTTCATGGAAATAGTATTCCCTGATGCCTGTGGCAGGATAATACTCCCTGCCACAAAGCAAAAATGGTGTAGAAATTGTTTTAGTAAAGCAATGTGTTTGAGGTGTTGACTTGGCTTCCAAATTCTCCAATCAAGTATCTGTGGGATGTGCTGCACAAACAAATCTGATCCATATGGAGGCCCCACCTCACTGCTTGCAGGACTTAAGGATCTGTTGCTAACATGTTGGTGCCAGATACCCCAGCACACCTTTAGGCGTCTAGTGGAGTCCATGCCTTGATGGCTCACGGCATTTTGGGAATCAAAAAGGGGGACCTACACAATATTAGGCAGATGGTCATAATCTTATTTCTGATCAGTGTATTTTTTTCTGTTGTATCACATCAATTTTGTCCTGGTTAAACATTCAAAGAGTCTGTGAGCACACAGTGGGGAATAAAAAATCATACAAATAAAAACAAAGGAAACAAAAAAGCCTAATTGTTATGCTAAACATCGGCATCTATTGGAAGATCGTCCCCAGTCATCACATAACTGTGCAGCTCTCCTCCGTGTTTCAGCATATTTCAAGTTTCACAATAATAAGCTATTTTGGATCACTTCCGCTGCACTGATCGCTAAATTTGAAAAGAGGATAACTACTGGACAGGTGGCCAGAAATATCCCTGTAAAGCTCTGCCTCTGCTGAATGTATGAATAAGCAGCTGTTTGCTAACAAGTTTACAGCAAGCTCATGAAAATTTTACAGGAAACGTACTTTGAGCCTGGAAGTTATTTTGCCATTTGGGTGAACAGCACCGTTATGAATCAAAGCGGATTCTTCTCTTCTCTGATTCATGTGCAGTGGTGTGAGGTCGGTGTCCACTGGCCCCAACACACACACACACACATAGAGTGACACAGAATTAAAATTGAGTGGTGGAGCTGAGAGTGAACTATCAAAGGGAAGAAATGTCATGGGAGGGCAACTTGTTTTTTGCCATGTAATTTTCCCATATGCTGTTAAAGCAGAGCAGATGTCACTGAGTATTGGCAGGGGCAGACCTAGTGGCCTCAGGGACACAGTTTGGGATACATGGCCCTGTGAAGAGCCACATAATTAAGTCACGGACCAAAGGGGGAAGACCATGGAAACTGCAGCAGGAGGAAAAACGGGGTCAAACTTCCTCTGCACTCAGTAACCTGAAGGCTTGATGAAATTAGTCCAAACTTCCTATGACACGAATCGCACGAGGGGGGAAAAGGGAATGGATGGCTCAGTGGGGGGGCGGTTATGAGTGAGACGCGTTTCCACGACCGAGATTTGTTTGCAGTTCAGCGAGTGTGCTTCGAAAGTGACATCATTCAAGGAATGGCTAGAATACCCCGATGGGGGTTGTGACTGCCTCGACAGCAGCGAAGACAAACCCAGCCTAGGAAATGGATGTGCCAAATTACACAGTCCCACCCGCTGGGAGAGAGCTGCAGGTGTGTGCAGTTGTGGGTGTCTTTGTGTTTGCGTGAAGATATTGAGAATTTTATTTCTACCACAGAGAGCACGTTGTTACCTATATTTCCTCTCACCTTCTTCCTCACCTTCATCTCTCTGCTCTCAAGCCTCGTTCATCTTTTTCCCCATCTCTCTTTTTCTTTTGTGCTCAAATGTTGTTGGGGTTTTTTCTGCTCCCCTCATGTACAATATATATGGGCAGCTCTCCCTCTGTCTCGCACATATATGACGCGCCCATTTTCTCTTTCTCCAGCTTTGTAAGTGCCATAATCTGGGCTACTCATTTCCACTCATTTAGAATCTAATTTTCTTGAGTTACCGTGTTTCTCTGCTGACTACGAAGCTAATGAACATTACTTATTGAGAAGCAGACTCGAGTCAGTCAGTGAACCAAAACTCTTGCACTTTGAATTTAAATAGCCTGTTTTTCTCCAAAAGGGATATCATAATGTGTTTTGTCAAAACATCAATAATCTATTATTTCCATGTGAAAAATGCAATCTTGAAAAAAAAAAGTTTTGTACCCATACTGCATAGACAAATCTGTGGCATTTTTTTTTTCAGGTTCACCTAATGAGGAGTTTCATGCGAAGGCAGATATTATAACACAATGTATCACTGGAAACAAGGACTCTAATCAACAAAAGCGATGGGCTTTGAGCCCAGATACATCTCTGATAAATCTATGTTATCTCAGTGTTATTGTACAGATTACTAAAGATGCCCTGTTACTTCTATGTTTATGTCCATAGAATGTATTTATAATCATGGAAACTGGAGTAATCAAAAATAAAATATCTATTCTTTATGTATCTTATTGTGATTCTCGTGAATATAGAACATCACATTCATTTTCTTGAAGTCAAGAGGTTTGGGTGTTTTGTGTTTTGTGTGTGTTTGTACATACCCGCCAGACACTTTAATTATGTACACTTTGCTAATACTAAATTGGACCCCCTTTTTTCTTCTTCAATATTTGTGGCACAGATTCAACAAGGTGCTGGAAACTTTCCTCAGAGATTTTGGTCCATATTGATGTGATAGAATCACAGAGTTGCTGCAGATCTGTCATCTGCACAGCCGTGAAATGAGAATCTGACATTCCCCCACATCCCAAAGGTGCTCTATTGGATTGAGATCGGATGACCCTCGAGGCTATTTGAGTACAGATGATCTGAGCTTTGTGACACAGTGGGTTATCTTCCTGTAAGCAGGCATCAGAAGATGGGTGCACTGTGGTCATAACCGAAACAGTACTCTGATCATCTCTGTAGGCTTTGGTGTTTAAATTACTAAGGGGCCAAGAAAATATGCCCCACACCATTACACCACCAGCAGGGCCCTGAAATGTTAATAAAAGGCAGGATGGGCCCATGCTTTTCTGTGGTTTATACAGCAAATTCTGACTATTCCATCCCAAGTTGTAGCAGAAATCAAGATACATCAGACGACTGTTGCGCAATTGTTGTGAATTTACATGAATTGCAACCTCAGTTTTCTGGTCTTAATCAGAGTGGCACCCAGTGTGGCCTTCTGCTGGTTTAGTCCATCTGCTTCTAGGTCTGACATGTTGTGCATTTAGAGGTGATCCTCTACATGCCAAGTTTTGTGTCAGCTTGAAGCAGTCTGGCCATTCTCCCCTGATCTATGGCATCAGCAAGACATTTACATCCAGAGCAGAGTTGCTCACTGGATATTTTCTGCATTTCACACCATACTCTGTAAACCCTAAAGATGGTTGTGTGGAAAATCTCAGTAGATGAGCAGTTTCTGAATACTCAGACCACCCCATCTGGCACCAACAACCATGTAACTTCTATCCAAGTAATTTAAATGCCCTTTCTTTCCCAGTCTTGACCATGCCTGCATGCCCAAATCAATACTCGATTAGATACTTGTGTTCACGAGCAGTTGAACGGGTGTACCTAATATAGTGGCCACAAAGTATGAATCAAACAAAAATATTTATGGAAAAAGCACCACAGTCCTAGACAATATACCTGACTACTATGTTCCTTCAAAAATCACACACTTTTTGCATTCATTAACAAGGCTGGCATGTTTTATCTTTGGTATAATTAACAACAAATTCCACAAGCAGACCAAAACCAAACAAGGAATTTATCCCACTAACAAGCACTGTCTTTGCATTCACAGCCAAATGAAGCATACGTTTCTGTGCCATTGAACTCACTGTTGTCCAGAAACTGTGAAAAACATGTAGCCAAAAGCCAGAATGGTGTGTTCAGTGATGTATTCAGTAATTACAATGAGGACAAACAGTAAAGCTTTCTTTCTTTAGCTCATCCGAGTAGCAGAGGAGACACGTTCCCCTTGCATCCTCTGTGATGCCTTCTCGACACGGAGCTGCTGTCGAGGCAAAATACAGCGGCAGAGCTGTCAAAATAGGGAGAATATCACCCGGTAGTATGCATGCTTTATGTGATTTAAGTGGTTTTTATGCAGTGATGGAGTTGTGTGGCACAGACCATAAGCTACAAGCCGAGTCTGCACAGACAGCACTTGTTAGCCAGATAAATTCATTGATGTGTTTGGTTTTATGGGATTAGCTGGTAAAAAATAAAATAAAATAACACCAGCATTTTAAATGCAGCTTTGGGTGCAATAAACTGTGGCATCAGTGCAAGAATAGAACAAGCCCAAGTGTAATGTAGTATTCAAGAGTTAAAGGAGCCAGTGTGGTTTTATGGAGGTCCAGTGAACAACAGTAGTATCCTATAGTTCATCTAGCACAGGCATTCCCACCTGGCTCCAACCTAAAGCTACCTGTCGACTACATAATGATCTGCCCTCTGTAAGATAGATGGCCTGGAGATACCACTGACACCGCTGAGACTAAAGCCCGCACACTCCCAGTATGTGGGGAAAGTAACAACAGCAGGCAACAAGCACATTTTAAGCCTCAGCAGAGGATCCATCCTGCAAAAAACCTGTTACTGTGGAGTTCCCACTTGACATCTAATTTTTCCTACTAGTTGGTCTACTTGTGACTGGGAAAAGTTTCCTTCCTGCTCTAACTGCACTCGTCACTCATAGCATTATCTTGCATATTCAGAGCTTTTTTTCTTTTTCTTTTTCTTTTTTCTTGCAAGGTCGTTCGTCACCAACTGGAGCCACACTAGCTGCTATCGCTCTGTTGCATCAGCTGGAGTTCACCATCAGATGGCAGTCCACTAATGCCTTTCTCAGATGTGGGTTACTGGTGGCAGTGGAAAGGTTGCGTCAGTGGACTTATGGTGTCAGAACTCGCCAGCCTGTGTTGCTTCGGTGCAGACTACAGAGGACTCCCACAGGACTTCCCGAAAGTATCTTATCACTTAGATCACATTACAATGACTTTCAGTAGCAACAATTTGATCTTTAGTTCTAATCCAGGCTACCAGGCATTTCACAGATCTTTCAGATCAAATGCACCGTGAGCTTGACTTTAGTGTGTGAGCTCAGTCCAAGAAAATCTGCACCATTTTTTTTTTCATGAAATACTGGAAACACCCTTTGAAGTTAAGCCTATTTTTGCCCCGAGAGGCAGAGAGCCTCATTTATCAGTGAAAGCCTAAATATTAGCCTTGTGTAGTGAAATAGACGTTTGCTTCTTTTTCTTTTTTTTTATCAAAAAAGATAGATTTATAGTTAATACTTAATCATGTAGCTTATAAGACATCTGACCTTAGAAAACATTTGCAAAATCCTTTTTGGTTCTTTTAGTTTAGGAGTTGGGAATCCATCATATTTCAAACTTGTCCATTCGTCTACTGTTTGTACATAATATAAATAAGATAAACACTGCCTACTTTATGGTCAGATGTCAGATGAATAATTAGAACAAAGCCACAAAAATGATCTATGCAATGGAAACACCACAGAATACAGCAACAAGGCAGTCTGGTCCCTAGAGGACCTCTGAAGTCTTCTCTTGGATACTAAAAAATTCCACACGTTCGTTTCTGTCCACTCCAGGAACGGTTAATACACACTGGAAGCATCTTCACAGCTGCAAAGATGCCCCGAGACCTCCTTGTATGACTGACAGCTTACCAGCTTGCTACTTTACGATACAGTTTTTTTGCCCACTAGGTAGCCCATGGCATTTGCTAAAGCTATGTTCGCTGTCACTTCCATTCACACATCCACATCTTCTCACAGCTTGGTTTTGCTCCCTTTTCCCACCAGTGTTTTGATTTATGGATTGAGCTTAAATTGGACATTAGTTAAGACAGAAATGATTTCCATTACGCACGAATGAAACTCGAATGATGTTTTAGCTCATTGTTTGGTAATGCCTGCTTTTCTGTAATGAATTCAAGTAAACTGACTGCCTGAGTTGAAAGAGGAACAGTGAAGTGGCGTCAAGAAATCCCCAGTCAGCAGTGATGTAATGGCTCATTTGAGGCCAGGAACGCTGTGTGAATCGCATTCCTCGGGAATGAACTCCTTTAAAAGGAATCACACTGGTTTCCTGTTCCATGGTCTACAATGAGACGGACGTCAGAGAGCAAAACAGGAAATGACATGGATGAAAGCAGAGATTTACTGTACGTGACGGAAACCACTCAAATCCAAACACACCATTAAACTGTTTCCACCTCTCCCAGCAATACGCCTGATAAGCACAGGGATTTTTAACCTAAATGAGTTGGGTATTGCATTGTTATTTCATAGTAAGTTTACAATTTTATTATTATTATTATTATTATTATTATTATTATTATTATTATTATTATTATTATTATTATTATTATTAAGAAAAACTCCACAGAAAATCCACAAACGGATGATTTTGCTTTTTTTTAAACACTCTTCAGTTGACTGGAGGTTTACACACTGTTCTGGCTCTGCTTGGGAACAGATGCTGATGTTTAGTGGGCGTGATGTATACAGCGCCCATCACTGTAGTAAGCCAGCATTAGTTTGAACTAAGCAAAATACATGTGAGGCTCATGGGATTGTTAGCAAACAAAATGAATATTACTATGGGAACATTCAAATATCAACATATTTGTGGCAATAAATCCAAAGTTTGGGAATTTCAACCAGAAAAAAACACAAGCTTCAACCAGGTGATCTTTATGCCGTGAGAACTAGGAACATCATCTTTCCAACTCTTCACTAACCATCGTCACCCTCCAGTTAGCTAATTCGTGGTCTTAGTTTTCACCTAAAATAATGTAACTGCGATTTTTTTAGTGAGCCCAACAATTTTATATGTTCAGGTGTGGGAAACTGGAAAACCCATGCAGAAGTACGAGGAACAGAAAATGAACTTTTAATGAATTCCTGTAACACCCTGTGGGATATTACAAGAATGCAAAGCTGGGGAACATCTTTTTAGGCTCCAGTGTTGAGCTATACAGAGCTGAGGAAAAGGAACATAGGAGGCTGTTATGTTACCTTTATGCAGTCAAAGTGGAAATTGCTATGCCAGTCACTGTCGTAGAGAGAAAAATAGTCCTGCTGCAGGTCAGTGTTTACTTTCATTGAGCCAAAAATGATTTTAAGGCATTTATGGCTTACACATAAATATCTCACACGACTTTAAAGTGATGCTATTTTAGAGATTGTTTATGCCTGTAGTCAAAGGTTTGGGCATCCTCAGGCAAACTGCTTGTTTTCTTGATTTTTGAAGTGAAAAGAAATAAATACAACCTGTGCAGCAAACATGCATTAAAAATGAGCCTTTCTTCAAATGTTTGCACACAGCCACTTATAATTTCTTCGAAATACAAAAGCTGAAAAAAAGGAATATATAATTTTAAATTATATTTTAAGCCTACTGGTGTAGCTTTGCATGATTCACAGTTTAAAATAATCCTTATTTATCTTATACTGGGATTTGTAGCCTATTAATTTATCTACAGTCTGATGTAAGCCTCTCCCTGAGAGCTTCTCTCCCATTAAGACTGCACCCACTTTAAGTCAACTTTGTTCTGATTGCCATTGCAATTAGATGCTTTGTGGTGCTCACAGAAAGAGATGTGAACCTGAGATGAGCAAATTAGGGATGTCTGCTCTTACTGACGTGATACAAATCCAAAGGTAGAAACCAAGCAGACTTTAGACTGCTTGGAAACCAAGCAGTCTAAAGTCTGAGAGCTTTTTACTTATAGTGATTATTTCCACATAGACTGACCTCATTATTTTAAACTTTGGCTATGCTTAATATGGGCATCCACCACTATCCATGCATCAATCCATCCTTCGGCTTCTCCACAGTTATATCTATATTGTAAAGCATACCACCAAGTCCTGCTTTTGTGATCTCTGCAGGAATAACAAAGTGCTCTGAGTCCTTGATCTGGGCTCAGAGAGCAGCCTCAGTTATGTAAGACCCAGTCAGACTTTTACAATTCA
>NW_024582371.1:2214012-2258554 GCF_018398535.1 Haplochromis burtoni
ACACACACACACACACACACACACACACACACACACACACACACACACACACCAAAGGGCTCAACAAAACATGCGCAGCAAGATAAGGGCCATAGAATGACAAATAAGTATTTATCAACCCCAAAGCACGTATAATCCTTCACATTTCTGTCCCCATCCTCATCCTCGCCTCGCTGTCCCCTCCTCTTTTTTGTCCTTTTTTTCTCTCCATAGTGGGGCCTATCTGTGAGACACAACGATTAATCTGAGAAAGCTGCTTTTAGTGGTGGCGAAGGGTGGGGGTGGGGGCGTTGATTGGGAAGATCTCACTGGGAATTGTATGTTTGTGTGTGTGTGTGTGTGTGTGTGTGTGTGTGTGTGTGTGTGTGTGTGTGTGTTGGGTGGTTGAGCAAGCTAATTCCTTGGGAGAGCGTTGTTAGCCTGGACCATTTGGGGGACTCTCAGGGGAAAGGCGTTGCTCCGGTCTCTCATCAGGCAGATGACAGAAGACTGCGTGCTCTGCATGCTGCACTCATCTCAGCCACGATGGCCTCGCTGCACAGGCCATATCTCTGCTTCATTTACTCATTGTCTGATAATAACAAGTGTCTCCTTTCTGCTGCACTCAATTACGTCTTCATTAGCTTGCTAACTAGTTTAAAACAAGTATTGTGTGTAGCGGTTTTAAGTCTTTGTGACATTTATTACAAGGATACCTGAGTATATGGGTGAGGGTCGTAAAGGGGACAGCGTGATTTTTATTACGTCTTCATTTCTCAGGACTATTCATTGTCTCATCATAGCATCAATTCATTCTAATTTACCAGCTAATGAACTCAGTTCATTCATCATTTAGTCTGTCTGTTATCTAAACAACGACTGGCTGACATATTGACCTCTTACTTCGCTGTGCTGCCAATCAAGCGCCGAGCTCATAGTAATGAGCGCATAAACAATAACGAGGAGGCGTTCCCAAAAGCCAAACTGATATATTACATCAGATCCCACTGAAGAGCAATCTAATAAAAATCATGCCGCATAATTAGCCGCTGGTGACTTTTCATGTAGCCTGCGTGGATTAGTGTGGCAGCAGTGTCACAGCAGCAAGAATCAGAGCGGGATGGAGGACCTGAAACATCACATTAGAATGACAAAGTGGGAAGCGATGCCGGTGAAATTCCTTTCACTCTTGCTTGCACTTCACCATTGTGTTTCCTGCATTCTTGCTGTTCCTCACCTTCATTTAAAATAAACAGGATGTGCCCATCGCTTGCGAGGGAACTTCCATCATGTGAAAGCCAGCTTTGTAACTATCCTGAGCAGCTGTGGCCTCAATCAGTCAGTCTGGCCTTTCTCTTAAGTGGAACAGACAACACAGTAGAAGCCGGATACTCCACGCTTACCCCTCTGTATTTCCTTACTTTTTGAGCAGTCTCAATTTTTCTTTTAGGTTCCCATTATTCCTCTTATCTTTACAGTAGCATCACATTTGAAGCTCATTTGCTCTCGCCACTACACTCTTGTCTCTTCCTCCTTCACCTTTTGAGGTGAAGGGGCTCTCATCCCAGTCAGCACGGTTAAATAGTTGGCCACAGTTCAAAGCGGGAACTTGTCTTTGTCTTCTAATGAGACATAATCAGACCAAGAACAGTAACTTAAGTGTCCAGCCTTTCCTCTTTTGGACTCTGTCACTGACATGCTGTCAAACAAATAGGCCCACCCAAGGAGTTTATCTATAATATATCACCACTGATATATTATATTATATCAGCTATAGCTGCCTAGAGATTCCTAATGACAAAACAATGGCAGTCCGAATAACTTCTACCCTGACAACTATGTTTTTCAGCAAGTAGATGTGTGATTGCAATAAGCAGACTCTAAATTTTTCAGGCTGTTTTTTCAATTCCTCATTCAGAATCATTTGAAACTCCACTTTGACATGTTACCATAGGCTAAAAAGACATTTGCATAGATCAGCTGGGTTACAGTGCCTCTGTCCCTCATTGTAAAATTACAAGTCGCAAAGAGTGACAACTTTACAAGCACAACAGTCACCTCACCCTCATGTGTTTCTGTGGCGCTCTGACAGACTGGAGGAGACACCTGCACATGCATGTCACTAGCAACACCTACACGCCCGTGAAATGACAGCAGAGTATAGAAAAAACCGCGATGGGAAAGTCTGCATTTTAGTCAAAACGCAGCGGTTTCCTGCCTTCAGTTCAAAGATTAGATTTGTGTTAGGAGTAAGTACACAGTCTAAATGAGCATTGCTTTTCTCAGCAGCACTGACGCACTTCCTTTTTAAGCCTGTGTCTGAGCTAAATTTGTGGTTTTCCTGTGCTGGTTGCTGAAGTGAAACTCAAAGAATAATCAGAACAGAGACAGAGGAAGCAACTGCAAAAATAAAGAAAAACATTTGAGGGTCTTATGAGACATGAAGTGTGACAATGGCAGAAGTCAGTTTAGAGAGAAAGAAGATGTGGGCACATTGAGTGTTAGTTGTGAACACTGTCAGGAGGTTTTGGGTGTTTTGCTGTTTTTTTTTTAAGAAAAGTGACAACCGCTCAGACTTGTGTGGCAAATCATATGTGGCTAGTAAGGCCAGAGTCTCTGCACAGAGTGAATATGTTTTTAAAAAATGGCAACATATTAGCCCTGCAACCAACCTGTGGAGGGTGTACCCCACTTATCGCCCTATGGTAGCTGGGATAGGCTCCAGCTCCTGTGCAACCCTAATAAGGATAATTGGAAGGAAGGATGGATAGAAAACATCAAATTCATTACAAATCTCTTTTTATTTTTACATGCATTCATCTTTATATACATTATATATTATTAAAACAAAACAAATATCATAAAGACCTGTACACCAGAAATGCCCTTCTAATTAAAATTAGTTTGAAATTAGCCTAAAACTTTTGTGCCGTCTAAGATTTTGATCCAGAAAAAGCTCAGCTTTCTTCAAAACTACACAGCCGTGAGGATTTAGAGCCCTTTCCAGGCATTGCACTTATGGGATTTTTTTTTTTTTAAATGTGGGATAAACATGCTTTCTATACTCTAGGCAGTGTTTTTGTTGTGTTTCTTCTTTCTTTTTTGTCACATGCCCAAACAGATGGAAGCTTTGTCTCATTTTAAGAATATGACACACATCCTGGATCTGATGCTGCAGGCGGACGTTGTCTTTGCTGGCTGGACGCAGCATCGCCGGGGGTCTGTGGGAGTTCTTGCATTTTCGGAATGGACTGCCCTTTTAATTTCGGATGTTAACCTTTTCCCCCGGAGCGGCGAGAGGACCATTTGCGCCATCAGATCTGCTCTGGTGTATATCTCTCTTTCTGCTCAGCAGTAGCCAGTCGTGTCGCCCCCAGCCTATTCCCCCCCCCCCTCCATTATTGTACGTAGCTACTTTTGCTCTCTGTTCACATCTCTGCAAAAAGAAAGAAGAAAAAAAGCACAGGCATGTAAACAAACACATCAACATGCAGTGACTAAGTGAGCCTTGTAGAGATACACGGGGAGTTACGATTAATTTGTAACGTTAATTCGCTTTGTGTCGAGACCACTGATAGCAGTGGATTTATGCTTTGCTCCCTGTTGCTTGTGTGCGTGCTCTGGGTGATGCGTGTGTGTTTAGGGGCCTCTGGAACACCACTGCTTTACCGCTGATAGCAGGATCATGACGCTCATGTAGTCAAGTATGCCATTATCACTAAAGCGCGTGTAGATAGTCCACCTGAGTCCTCAGACATGGTATTTACACATAAAGGGTGCTCAGAGATAAACAGCAGGGGGTACAGTACACTGTAGAAACAAGGTGGATACTGCTACACAGTCCAAAACACCAAAACATACGCCACGCTCATGTCGGCGCGTCTCTGCCACTGTAACATACTCCAACCTGCTGGCTTGTCGACTCAGTACAAAAGAAGTCAAGAAAAGATTAGATGATAGAGGGTGTAATTTTCTTAAATACGCACCAGCAAGTTCCCGGTCCAACATGTCGATAAAACTCTCAAGATCCCTTGTGTCTCCCAGCTTGGCTGCAGAAAGAGGACAGAAAGAAATGGAATTTGAGAAAGAAACTATAAGAAAAATAGAGCTGCAGTGGAACATTTTTGTAGAGAAAGGCAGCTCAGTTCAGTGGTAGCCTATTTCCTTTGGACCAAACGCTGAAGTTATCTAAGTCTCGGCATTACATAAAGTTTGAACTGAACACGCAAACTGAGATAAAGCTGATTTTAAGAGCTCCAAAAAGAGCCTTGGCAGCCTCGTTCCCACCAGGATCTCTCTGTTGTAAGCTTTTTCTGTGTAAAGCCAAACAAAATTGATGAAAAAATATGACTGACTCTTTCTGGTCACCTGATGTTTAACTTTAACAGTAGTCTGTGGATGCAACTGCAACAGCACGCATTAATCCACATGCGCACGCAGCCAAGAGCCGGTCTCATCACTGCATATAACAGCACAAATGACTCCACGCAGGAGCTTTGAAAGAAGAGCGCTGAGACGTCACAGCCACAGTGGAAGTTGCTTTGTTGTGTAAACCAAGACAGATTCCAGGGCATTGCAGATGCTTTCTGTGTAGCTCTTATAAAGTGATAGTGATCGCTGTAAGAACTGAGGCTATCTAGATGGAGATGAGCTGATAGAAGGCTCCAGTACCTTTTGATGCCAGCGTTATTCCTGCTGTGTGGAGCTCCTCCTCACTGGTATTCAAACTGTTCCCCATAGATGGTTCACTGCCTGGGGGAAGAGAGGGAAGCAATGAGGGAGTGAAAGGAGATAACAAGCACTAAGGGCAGTCCTTGCAAATGATCAGTGACAATGACAAAACTCTAACATAATGCAGGAGTTGCACGTAATGATGATAACATGCGATAAAAAAAATTAAAAGGTAAGTGTTCGGCGCTAGTGACTCCCATGTGTCGGCCTTTGAAAGCAGTTTGTCTGTTGAATGGTTAGGGGGGCAAAATACTTTCAATAATGACGACACATGGGAGCAGAGGGGGGGGGGAACTGTTTCTTCTTTTATCTTATAACCGTCGACAAATGCAGAACAAAGGGGGGAAAGACAATTACACAAGATGGGATATCCGTAATTGCAGCTCATTCCAGTATACAGTTATTGTCACGAGCACAAACAGCCACTTTAATGGAAGTGTGTAGGGATGTGTCCTCTTGTACCACTAATTTCATGCAAATTAAATGTGTCAAGCTGCAGTTGTTTGGGCTGATAAAGGGGCTCAACTGGAGTCCACGGGGATTCCAAACAATGTCACTCACCAGCATGATGCACTAAATAATTACTTTCCTTCCCCCACACTTTGTACATTAGGCAGATATTATCTTAATCACTTCTCTAACGTATTCTTTTTTCTTTCTTTTTTTTTGAATAACTTACTGTAATCTGAGTCCTCGACTCCACTGTCTTCACTCAGCCCTGTGAGAGTTTTGGCCTCGTGCAATACTTTCTGGTAAGCATGCGGTCTGCTTTGAGAAGGGGCCTTCAGCTCCTCCACCACATCCTGGAACTCCTGGAGCAACTCACCAAGCTCCAAGTCTAAGTCTGTGGAAAATGTGACAGCAGTTGGAAAGAAATCTTCAAGATGGACTCAGCTTATTTCAGCAGTAAAAGAAAATAGTAGAAACACTGAAATAAATATTTTTAAAGACTTGATTAAATATGGGGACCTGAGAATGTTTTAAAGGGCGTTTCAAAGATACCAAATTCCTAAACCTAAGAAATATACATTAAAAAAAAAAAAAGGAAAATCTAAAAACTACCAGCTGAAGTTTATGTCAGCGTGCTGCATCAGATAACTGGACATGTTCCCATATGGCATATAAAACAGTAGACGGACAGTAAAACACCTGGTCTGCAAAGTGTGATTAAAAATATATTTATATATATTACATCATAAATCAGAGTTGTACGCTCTCGGCTACTATAAAACCTTTTTTAGCGCCGGCACCATTATTTTAAAAATGGGTGTTGCATAAACGCAGTTTAGGTTTTCTAACATTTTATTAGGCTCACATAAATATCTCAAAGTTAAAATTCCTTATGGAACACTAAAATTAAAACAACTTTGGTGTGTTTGGTAGATACGTAAATACGGATGATTACAAAAAAGTACAACTACAAAAAGGATTAGGAATTTAAAATAAGTGTCACAGCTAGATGATTTTTAAATCTTCCTATAAAGCTTTTCTATCTTTTACATATATTTGTGGGTTGTTGTTTTTTTTATCTGTTTAGTAAATTTAATAAAAGGCTGGGAAAACGTGCTCTATGATCCATCACTGAAATAAATTCAAATTATTGTCTCAAGCAGGCGTTGGACTCACCCATGGTGCTGTCTGAGGACATAGCGAGACGTGAAAGAAAAGCGCCACGAAGCTGCTGTGTGTCTGGGTTCAGAGCGGTTTGATGCTGACAGTACTACTGTACTTTTATTCTAAAGCCTTCCACACCCGCTCTGCGAGAGGGCCTGCCCAGCCAATCATGTCACAGATTAAAAACCTCAGAGGTCGAGGGGACTGCATGTGGAAATGGGGAGGGGGCGGAAAGTAAAAAAACGAGGTTGTTACGCAAGTGAAAGAGAGTGGGACTGGAATAACCCATTAAATGCTGTAAGCGGGGCTGTGGGAAAAAATATCCGTTGGGGTTTTAGATGAAGACAGAAAAGAGGGGTGTCAAATCCTCGAGTTATTCCGTTTTGGGTAGGCGGCGTAATGCGGGGGTTTGGGTTTTATGTACATTAATATTATATTATTATTTGCCCGATATAATTTCCTGGCTGTGACACAAGTAATCTTAAACACAGGACACTTTGATAGGAAAGAGAAGTGTCGCACACGCTCCAAAACAAAACTCGGAACAACAAACTTTATTCTTCTTTCACACGTGCACTACTCTGCTCTGTCTGTAGGGGGCCTTAGAGAGCAAGCCTATGGGCCATGCAGTACTTTGGAACTGTCAGGGAAACTTAAAAGCCCTGCTGTGAAGCAATACCACACAAATAAATGCTGCATAACCAGTCTTGTTCTTTGATATCTTGAGATCTCAAGTAAATGTATCTTGCTTTCATGACTACGGGTCAAATTTCACCAACCGTTTACTGTCACTTAACAGCGTGATGATTAACCCTAAAGAAAATAAGCATTTTCTTTTTTCTTCTGTTTTTTTTTTTCTTTTCTTTGCATTTCGGTTTGTTTGTTTGTTTGTTTGTTTGTTTGTTTGTTTGTCTTGTTTGTCTTGTTTTTTGGCACATGAAAAAAGCATACCAGAGGTTACATACTGCACTCTCAAATGTACTTTTATTGTAACTGAGGAGTCATTGTTTCTTATGACAGTTTACATCTACGTGCACTTTATATCTATGCATGAGCATGTGGACATATATTTATATATATTCATAAATGTGTTTGTGTGCAGGCTTGCGTGCGTGCAGTTGTAAGTAATTTTAAGCAACAGTGCATTCGTAGTTCCAGCTTAATGCACATGAATTCAGCTCAGCCAGGTAAACCTGTTGTTCCTCCATCTTCTCATGTGGCAGCCTGACAGGAAGGTAAGTTTTGTAGGAGGAGCATAATTATGCCTTCAGCAGTTTTATTTTGCTGCCTCAGTCCTTAGCATTCACTTGCTGCTGGGAACTTGGCTAACATGTGTGGGGGCGATGGGCCATGGGACTCCTGATAATATGAATTGGGCCAGACTACTGCAGGTAAGAGCCAGCTGAGTTTATCTCTTTTGATGGTATCTGCACTGTATTAGCGTTTCTAATTGAGTCATATATTGCAGCAACACACGAATGTGCTCGGTGCATTGTACGGCATCATGTTCTAAAGAGGTGTTAAATTGTATGACCCTTTATTCATTTTTAATAAAGAATGTCTGCTTTGATATTTTCCTTTTATTTAAATTCTCTGTGTTATTTGTTTACAAGAGCACTTGGTTGGAGATAAGTGAGAGGGAGGCATTGAATTACCTTATTGTGCAGCTGCTTGCTTTTAAAAGAGCTCACTGAGGCATGAAGTTTAAATTTTATCACCACGTTGAAAACTTTTAAATAACTTATATCATAAGTTTTAAATAGAATAGTGTAACTCTACAAAGGCTACTGCTCACTGGTTTTTTTGTTTTCTGTCTTTGTCAGAAGCTGCTGATTGTGGTTCACATCAGGCAGATCATATGTAGTTCTCTCCTGTTTTCCATCCCAGAGGAACTGGAGCCTGACACTCTGGTTGGATCACTTAGTAAAAACTTTTCTCCTCCATATCAGCTCCTGCCCCACAAGTACCTGAGGATGGACATAAACACGGGGAATTTCTACACCACTGAGTTAAAGATGGATCGCGAGGCCATCTGCCCCGCAGAGAAAAAAGCTGAGGAATGTGTTACTTTATACAATGCCATCGTGGGGCCCTCAAAAGACCTTATACAGTTTTCTGTGATCATAGAGGACATCAATGACAATGCGCCGCATTTTGAAAATAACAAAATACACCTTGGGGTGCCCGAGGATACGACCGTGGGGACCAGTTTCCTGCTAGATACTCAGGCTCTGGACAGTGACACCGGTCCTAATGGAGAGGTGCAGTACCACCTAAAAGGCTCTGATGGAGCTTTTGGTTTAAAAATCGAAGAAGACAGCTCTTTAATTATGTTGGTTGTAGAAAGAGCCCTGGATAGGGAAACTCGGGACCTCTTTCAGATGCAGCTAGTGGCCACAGACTGTGGTGTAGACCCTTTAAGTGTGTCTGCAGATTTAATAGTCACAGTGACAGATGTCAACGACAACTGTCCAGCCTTTAGCTCTGATAGCCCACACAGTGTCACCATCCCAGGAGACTCTCGGAAGAACACAGTGGTCACTCAGGTCAGAGCCACAGATCCAGATTTAGGCCCAAATGGTGATATCGTTTACTCCCTCAGTCCCAAAGTCTCTGAGCGGGTCAAGACGCTCTTTAGCCTCAACAGTCTCACCGGGTCCATCAGCCTTACACGAGACCTTGAGAGCGACAACTCAGAGGAGCTCGTGTTGAAAGTGTTAGCCAGCGGCCATCACTGCCCTCCAGCAGACACTCAGGTAACCATATCCGTGCTCCCCAAGGCGAACCAAATGCTGACGATCAAGATCGGGTTCATAGCGGAGCATCAAAACCAGACTATGGTGTTACAAGAGAACCAGCACCCCACTGCCTTAGCCGTTTTAGAGCTCGAGGGTGACAGCATCTTTAAAGACTTATTTCTTGCCATTGAAGGTGAAGTGCCTTTCACTTTGAGCCCACAGAATGGCAAGTATCTGCTTTCCACATCAAAGCCCTTAGACTATGAGATGGATCGTGAACATCATATTTCCGTGGTAGCACGCGTGAGATCAGCTGAGGGATCTGTGATCGTTCCTTCTAGACGTGTAGTCACGGTGCTGGTGGCAGACATCAACGACAATGCGCCATATTTTGTACAGCCTCACTACGAACTCCAAGTGGAAGAAAACAATCAGCCAGGAATGTCACTGCTTCAGATCTCGGCTTCAGATTCAGACAGCGGAGAAAACGGCATGGTGACATACAGGCTTGAAAACTACAATCCAACCATGTTTAGCATTGATTCTGTAACAGGTCAACTCTCTCTGCTGGTTCCTCTAGACAGGGAGCAACAGAATGTACACAGACTCACTGTGTTTGCTCGGGACAGCGGCTCTCCTCCCTTGGAATCCATGGCCACTGTATCCATTTACGTTCGTGACCAGAATGACAATCCACCTGTTTTTCTTACCCCTCACTTCATCTTTTTCATTCCTGAGAATGTTCCAACATTATCCCAGGTGGGGAAGGTGGAGGTGAAAGACCCAGATAAAGGGGAGAATGGGACAACAGAATTGTATGTTGTAAACAGCAGTGCACCTTTTGTTGTGGATAACACCCAGGGGATGCTACGCACCACTAGGAACTTGGACCGCGAGACAGAAGACCGCTATGAACTCTACCTGCTGGCCAGTGATCACGGCCAGACAGTTGCTTTGACTTCCACTGCCAGAGTGACCATCTTTGTGGAAGACATCAATGACAACCAGCCAAAAGTGATCCTTCCCGGCAGCAACTCCTCATGCCTAACTGTCTCTCCAGGTACCCTGGCAGGTGCCACGGTAGGAAAGATCTATGCCATCGATGAGGACTCTGGACTGAATTCAGAGATTACTTACTCAGCTACGGCACCGGAGCTTTTGCAAAACAGAAGTCCCTTTCAGATCGATTCAAGGTCAGGGAACATCACCTTAAGCCAACAGCTCCTTCATACAGACCTGGGAATGCATCACCTGTTCATTGTGGTCAGAGATGGGGGTAAACCAGTTCCACTTTATACCACTGTCTGGATGAATTTGTTGGTCAATGACAGCACAGAGCCTTGCCACTTGGACCGGATGCCCACCTGGACAGGGACACTAAACTTGGTTCAAACCCCTTCAAAGGAACCGATCTGTGACGTGGAGACAGCCAGATTTTCAAAACTGATTCTGTTAATAGGCCTGGGTATGATGCTGGTGTCCACATGTTTGTTTGTGGCCACAGTTATTTGCTGCCTAAAACAGAGGAGTAGAAGTCTGAAAATGAACAAGAGAGCATACACTGAGGCGAATGAGATTCCACTCAGGCTCAAAGACAAATATTACTCTGATTAATAACAGCAAGCAATGTGTAAAGCTCACAGCCTCAAAGATAAAAATGTCCTGTGAATTAAATGTATTCCGTGTATTTGTCAAGGGCTTCTTGCATTGTAATAAGTCATTGATTCAGTGTGATGCACGGTGTATTCAAACATGTCGACTGCAAAACTGACAGGTTCTGTAGAAATAAAGTTGATCCATTTTCTGATAATGGAACGAGCATATACACGTTGACCTGATAAGTGAAATATGTCAAGCCATCCACAAAATTCCTGACAATTCTCTGAAAAAAACAACTAAATTCAACTGTATTTCACAGATTTATTCCATAGCAGGCCATCGGTAAGCTACCAGCATTACAGACATTATCTTTAAGGATTATTGCCCATGACCCCTGCGGGTAGAAAGATTGAAGTAATGGTCTGTTAGGTTGATTGGTCCTTTCTCAGATTTCTGACTGAGTGATGGAGAGTCTAAAGTATTTAGACACACAAAAGGGTTTAATGTTCCTCGGTTGGGGAAGTGATGAAAGTCTCTCAAGAAGTAACTCTGAGATGAGCTCAGGAGGCAGAGGGTGGCCACGGACAGGTGAGAGGCGGCAGAGGGAAGGCACAAAAACATCTCAAGTAACCGCCTCACACCTGTTACTTGATAGCACTGCTTTTCACCCACAGAGCTGGATCGCACCAACAAGGCAGAAAAAACCCCAAACCTACCGTACTGCACCCAGTAACCTGACAGGCTTGTTGTTTTGATAACAGATGTTTGGAGTGAAATCACACCGTGTTCAAAGACACAATTACAAAAGACACTTGCTCTTGTGTTTTACTGATGCATTTGCATGCTGGAGAACAATTGAAATATCAAACCAGGTTAAGTGATGCATAAAGTATGAATGAGTCAGGCTGAAACGTGTTTGCAAATCTGTCAACACACAGTCGAGCACAGAGGACAGGGTAATTGTTTCAGCTTTCTCAAACGAAAAAGCTCCCCCACCTTTTAAAATCATCTTTACAGTATCATAAACCATTAAGAAATCCTTTGAAGCTACACCTGCGTTAGAGGGAAGAAGGGAAGCAGAGACTCGGTGCCTGTAAAACACAATGTACAACAACCTGGTTAGTGGGGAACAAGGCTTGTATAACATGAGTGGTGCCTCTCTGAGGATTTCAGAGCTGGCGGCTCAAAAAATAAATAATCTATTAACACTTCGGTGTGAGATTTACTATATCAAATGAGAAGAAACAAAGACTGCTACATAAAAATTACAGACTAACAGCAGATCTTTACATAAAAAAACATGTAGAAATGTATATTAAAGTATATTTATTTTATTTTATTGGTGGCCAAAATACAAAAGTGTTTGGAAAGTGGGGTTTTTTTTTTTTTTTTTTTTTTTTACATAATTTATTGATTGTTATTGGCCAATTTTTAGCCCCAACTACAGTCCACTGGGGGATGAAAGTTAACCTAAACGCTTACAATGCTGTTGCAGGGCAACGCCTGCCATCTACTGGGCGCAAATGAAGCAAAATAGGGCTAATTTTGTTTTTACATTTCTGGTATTAGGCCAGAGGGAGGAGATGAATCAGAGCACAGTCTCTCACTGCGACACAGTCAGGTGCCCTGGGATCAGGAATGTTTCCTTGATGTGCACAAAAAGGACATTTTTATCTTAATCATGTTCCCTTTTTCTGCTTCTTATGCTGAACATTTGATGGATGGCTATATAGCACAAAAGAGAGCTGTCGTGACAAATAAGTGATTGCATATTACAAAACGAAAGGGACTCATTGAAACTCTATCTTGTTAGGTAAGATCGCTAAAAAATAAACACTTCTCATAAGTGTGCACATGTTTATAGTTTTCCTTTCGCTGGAACATTCCAAAAGAGGTTAAAAAACCGTGACACCGTTTATTTGGGTTGCTGGGATGCCACTTCAGTCACGGTGAAGTGTATCTCACTGCAAACAGATGATATCTGTCAATTTCCTGTAAGAATATCACCTGAACGCTCAAAGGGCAACACCATGATAGCCAGTGTTATCTCAATCAGAGGTCGTAGACCCACAGCGTCTGAAACAACAAGCTCGACTCAACATGATGTACGACTCATTCCTCATTTGCCTGGACATGTTGGCATTTTGACTTTTAAGACAAAAAGGTCTTAGCTAACCACTGTTTGTCCCCACACACACGAGGAGAAGAAAAATCTATTCTTCTCTGTGAGCACGTCTGTATGCAAATGAGCGTCAACAATGAACTTAGTAAATGTCCGCAAGTTTAAGGACCCCCGGCCTCCTCATCATTTCTGCTCCTTGAAGTTCATTGAAAAGCGACATTGTTTCTTTAAGGTTGCACTCGCAGTCATCGGCGGGTCTGTCCATTGTTGGGGGGAACAGAACAGCGAGTTGAGATTGATATACGGGGGCCGGAGACAAGTTGCGCATATCATCAGCGGACCAGCTGCAGTGCGAGCAGCGAGACAGTAGCCGACAAGTCCTTGAACGCATCTTTCCAGACATGGGTAAGAAACTTCACACAGACTAGAGTCTACCTTTATTAGCTTGTAGTATGTTCTTATTATCACTTCTTTTCTTGATTGTATGCGATTGTTCTGGGAGGGAGGGGAGCAGTGAGAGGGCATCAGAAGTTATTAAAGTGGGGGCTCTCTTTTTTTGTCAGTGTAGAGGTCGGCTTCTTACCGGCTGATATTATGAGATTTATTTCATGCTTGAGATGGCAGGGCTACTTTTCAGACGAGCCTTGTCGCATTTGCTTTCGCTCGCAATCCTTCTCAATTTTTATAGAGGCGATTTGGCCCCAGCTTTTGCATTTTCAAGACTATTCCTGCAGGGCTTGTCTTTTCATTTGGGTCACAATCAAAGAGCCAGAGAGGGCCGCAGTGATTCGTAATTGGCTAATTGGCACAAGGTGCATCTGAAGGCCGGCCTGATTGACTGACTGAGGTTAGTGTTAAAACTTATGGATTATGCTGATACAATGTGTGTGTATATTCTCTAAAAAAAAAATTAAAAAAAATCTATCTATATGTACTGTATATAATTTATTGTGTAGCTATGTTATTCACAATTTCTTGTCAAACTCTGTGTTCTGTGCACAAACCCTCGCTATGTGAATCGCATGCAATCAGTTTGCATGTCTGGTCATGCACAGACACCCAACAAAGCTATGCGTTTGCTTAAAGAGCCATCTATTTGCCCCTCCGGCCATCTGTGTTTACTGCAATGGTACCAGCTACAGTCTGCCTGCTTCTATTGTGCATGTCTGTGTGGATGCATGTACACATTTACACAGTTCCATTGTTTGTTTCTAGGTTTGCTTTTTCCATCCTCTTCCAGCACTGGCAGCTCCCCACTATCATTTTCTTGTTCCTGTGTCTTCTTAGTAGGAAGTCTGGTGAATATGCTTGTGTGTGTGCCCGCAAAGCACAGAGGTGCCTCTGGCCTTTGTTTGCTTGACATTGGTGGCCCTTGTACCCCCATGATGGTGTGGCACAAAGACTGTTGTCTCTCCAGTCACAAAAGCAGCCACTCTTTCTGTTTCGCTTTGCCTTCTCCTCAGCGTCCTCCCTCTTTTCTCACACTCTCCATCCTGGCTGGTGAATGGAGTCAGGGTGTGAGATGGGGTCAGAGTCGACACGTCCCCATGCCCGTGGCCCTTGGCATCCATTCAAACAGCACATGACTAGTGGGGGGAATGCACAGACTTAATAAGCGAACTTGTGTGTTTACAGCTGCAGCTTGATCAATGCTGACATTTTATCTTTAAAAGGTTGCTTTGGCTGGCTTTGTTTTTCCTTATTGTATTTTTTACCCCTAGTATTATGTAGGTAGGTTTTTGGGTTGTCAAATTTCATGATTCTTATCTCTGGGGTTTTCTGTCGCCACCAAGTTCAGCTGTATTTTATGCCAAATGCTGTGTTCGTGCTATGAAATCAGATGATAACCTTTTTGTCTACTCCCAATCATGAAAATTGACAGAAGCCCTATATTTTTAATTATCAAGGGTAACATGAAATAGTTTGTGTAGAAAGGATCTGCTGTTGGATATTTGGGGCACGAATCACACAAAGTTAACTCTCAGTTGCACGTGTTTAGATTGAAAGAACGATCAATAAATTGTTCTGCCGTTTTAAGCAGCACAAACAAACACAAACTATTTAGCTTGTCTGTGCTGGGGTGGAAGCAACAATCTCATAAAGGGATGTCTCAAAACCAGAACAAATGCAATCAAAACTATCTGCATGGCACAAATCGGAGTTCAGTGAGAGTAATTTTAGTTGAACAGATCATTTTAAAAGTTGCGGCACAATTTAATTTCCATTAACTTGAAAGAGTGAAAACATATTTCCTGTCCTTGGGAGAAAAAAACCATGCAGTATATTCTTTAATATTTCGTACGTTTTAATGGTGTACTATGTCTTTCCGCTGTTCATAATATGCTTTGTTTTCCATGGCGCTGCCTGTCGACTAATAGGTTGCTATGAGTGCTGTATGCGGTGTTTGGGTGGGGTGCCGTACTGTTCCCTTGTTGCCACACTTCTCTGCTTCTCTGGCATTGCCCTCTTCTGTGGTTGTGGGCACCAGGCACTCACAGAGACAGAGAGGCTCATCGAGACATACTTTGCACGTAACCTTCAGGACTACATAACCCTAGCCTACATGTAAGTCGTCCTATATTTCCATCATCGAAGCGTGATCAAACCTGATCATGATTTCGTCTGTATTTTGAAGGTTTAACCCTTTTAACCTCTTAACATTTTCTTTTTCCTTTGCCACTCTCAGCATTCAATATTTCCAGTATGTCATCTATGGTTTGGCCTCCTTTTTCTTCCTCTACTGCATTGTGCTTTTGGCCGAGGGCTTCTACACTACGAGCGCTGCAAGGCAAACCTTTGGAGAGTTCAGGAGCACCATGTGCGGCCGCTGCCTCAGCTCCTCGGTGAGAGGGCCCTGAGTGGGAAAAGTAAAAAGGATTGGACAGATTGGATAGGATTTAATACATATATCACTCCCTGGTGGGTGGTGAGCTGAAAAATCTTAAAGCTCCTAAAGAAGAAAAAATCTTAAGGGACATGCAAAGATAAGCATACAGTGAGTGTTTGAGTGGTCTAAGACTTGAGTAGTTGGAAGAGGAGGCAAAAAGGGAGATAAGTAGAACTAACCTGAAAAACAAGTGTGGCTATTAAGTGAGTCACGCCTCATAAAAACACTCTGAGATTGTGTGCATCCATTTAATCTGATAATGCACCCTAATCTGTGGCCTGCTCTCTCCTTGTGCAGTTTATAGTGATGACGTATGTGCTCGCTGTGCTGTGGCTGCTGGTGTTTGCCTTCTCGGCATTGCCAGTCTACTTCTTCTACAACATGGACGCTACCTGCCACACTATTGATATTCTGACTGAGACCCCAGCAAGTATCAACCAGCTTTGTGTTGATGCGAGACAGTACGGTAAGAGGAACTCCCATCGCAGTCAGTGTTGGGCCTCCTCATGCAAAATCCATTCACATAAGGCAAACCTGTTAACGCACGGCATATTTATCTTACTGTAAACAAATCTCTTGAAACGGCCATTTCCAGTGATGATTTCTTGCCAAAGAATTGGGAAAATTAAATCCTGATTATGGTTTCTGCTATAACCTCCACTGTTCAAAAACTCTTTAGCACGCTCGAGGTCAACAGCCATTCCCACGGCTGTCTGAGGCTTAACCTAAGGACATAATGCAAACAATATAACAATTAATACAGAGACAAAGCAGCTGGAGGGGAAACGGTTATGAGGCTATTACTGTGGCAAAACTATTTGTGCGTGTAGTTTTGCTACGGTAATGGCCTCATAAACAGTAGGCCACACACCTTGTGTTGACGCTATTAGCATGCTAATGTAGTTAGCTGAGGTGCTTGCAAATATATTGTTGCTCGTGGTCAGTGGTGGGAAAACTCAACTGCCAAAAGAGGCATTTTTGAGCAGTTTTTGACCCCCAAAAGTTTATATGGTGTGACAAAACTTATTTGATCTTTTAACACATGTGAAATGATTAGTTGGCATTTTGCATTTTTGAAACTGGAACAAAGACAAAGTCTACACCTGCACTAGTTGGAGAATACGTGCATTTCATTCATCAGTCAGTGTTTTTGTAAATGAATCAAATTAAAATCGGTCTACTTTGATGATAAAACATTTTGCATCATAATAAAAAAAAAAGGGGGGGGGGGGCAGTTTGAGTTTAATTCCAGTTAAAGTCCTTGCTGAGATCAGGCTTACCAGTAAGCCAGCAGCATTAGTGGTGAAAGCTCTAAATTCTCTTTTTCCTCTGTGGATTTACTTTATTTGGATTTGAATGCATAAAACTATAGGGACTCAGAACTACTTATTTATGTATGCAGCCATACAAGCCACTGCAGTCCGACTTCAGCAAATTTGAGAGGATAAGGTGCCAAGTGATAGTCAAACACTGTGATGTACATTTTAGGTACCAAATTATTAAAACTTGACCTTAAATTCTGTGTTCATAATTGGAGATATATTTTTTTTATAATCAAGAATTGCCTAAAGCTATGATTTGAAAAAAAAAAAATTACTATTGCTCATTTCCATTTTTCACTGGAGCCACTTAAAATAGCCTGACGAGCCCAACGCAGCTCTAGAAGGGTTCATGAACCCTGCTCATGCCTTTCTGAATTATCCACACTCAACTTTAGTACAAGTTGCATGGTGTCAAAATGCATTGCCTAACTTGTAGATACATTCATTTGGATGTGTGACTCAGTGGCGACAGCTTTTACTGCACACTGGCATTTCGTGTTAGATTCGTAGTTTTTCCTGTTCTTCTTCCTGACGCCTCACATCTTGTACTTGAGTCTCCCTGAAGGCCTAGCTCTTATAAAGTTGATGTACTAGGAGGCATTTTCATGCCATCCAGAGCTGGTTGAGACTTGTCTGCTGCCTTGATTGCGCTCTCTATGGCACCTTTTATTTAGTTTGGTAACATTTGTGAATGATTAGCAGTAAACGCAAAAAGTGCTCCTAAGGTCATTGGGATCTCATTAGTTTTGCAGCAGTTCTGTCATATATCATAGTGCTGATCAAATTAAAATCTCAGCAAGGCAAAGACACTGGAGGGAAAAGTCAGACGGAATCCAGAGGGGAACATCAATCTCTGTAGGCTACAGAGTTTCGTGGCAGCTCGCATGCCACTTAAAGACATTTTTCCTAAAATCCCCCAGAACGTCAGCTTTCATTCATGCTCCGTGGGCTATGTTTTGTACAGAATTTCATAGCAATCCACCTAATGGCTGTCAAGATATCAGTCCAGACTAAAAGTGTCAGCAGACCCACAGCACAACGCTGCGATCCCTGGAGCCCCAGAGTGTGGCTAAAACACATTTGCCACACAATGAGGCACACTGTTGCACTGAGTGATTTGTTCTTTCATTACACTGTCCTGAGGGTTAAACACTCGCTAACACATCAAATGTGCGTATTAATCTGCAGCTGAAAATAGTCCCCAACATACACACACACACACTGTTTGGTGGAAGTTTAATAAGTTTTAACATGCCTGGCTCTGTGGTTTGATTTGAGCGCCGCAGACCGTGAAAGTCAAAAAAGATTTAGAATGAACAAATTAATTGATTTGTTGTGGACCTTTAATGTAATTTTACAGGCAGCAAGAACAAAATATAATAATTCTATCTTTTTATGTGCAATTGAGTGTTATATTTGAGTACATAAGTTTATTTTTTTTCAACAGGACTCTTGCCATGGAATGCAGTACCAGGGAAAGCTTGTGGTATGACCCTGTCCAGTGTCTGCAAGACAAGAGAAGTGAGTACGGTAATATGAAACAACTCGAGGTCTGCTGTCATGTTGTACAATTTGACTGACATAACACAAATACAACATGTTGTATTCACTAACAATAATCTCCCCCTACTAGTACCGCATGACCTACGACCTCTACATCGCTGCCTTTGCCGGCGCTGGCATCACGCTCCTGGCTCTGGTGAGTGATTATGCTGAGGTTGAGGCCAGTCTGGCTGCAGTGTGGTAATATAACACTGGTGTTATGGCTCATGTGACTTAGTGACGCTCAGAGTGTAGGCGACAAGGCATCTCAGGCATCCATGACTGATGACCTCTGTACTGTTGCTCTCTGTTCCTCTTTCTCAGCTGATGCAAACATCATAATAATGCTGTAATGTCTGGTGTTCCAGCCATGCAAGCAAATTGTGCAGCCATTATACTCACATGCTTCATTACAGAAGCTGTTATGTTCGTTTTATTTTCTGACTCCTCTTGTTTCTCTTTGTCTTTTCATAGCTGACCTATACTATGTCAACCACCTATAACTTTGCCGTTCTGCGGTATCTGGGGAGAAAGGGCATAGGTGCACGGTGTTAGGACCCAGCTTCCTGTCTTTTCTGGCTTCACCACGAACATGGGAGTTTAAATCGATGGCAACTCTTCTTTTTTTATGTGATGTGCACACTACTACGTCTGCTCCTGGATTAATTTTTTTCTAAACTTGTTATATTTTTACTTTTCTTATTATAAGGAAGTTTTTTTTTTAATGGTTTTATGTTTTTTTTTTTTTTTGTGGGTGTAATTTCTGCTTTGAAATCGTACTTTCATTTTTTCTGATGTTTTTCAATCTGTGCCAAAATATTTGTGAATTATTGCTCTTGTTACTTGCCAAGTTCAATGTTTGAAATGAATTTCTGCCTCCCGCTGTACTCACAAATAACACAACTTTAACAAATTACCATATGTATTAAATGACCACTAAATTAGAAGATGTGCAGGTAGTTTGCAGCTGTTAATAAGAATTGGGGATTAGAGGTTACTATGGCTACCAACCATCACATCTGGCTGCCATGGTAGCAGACAAGCATGCACTTGCGGTCTTATGCTGACCTCCCGGACTTTTCTCACGGGCCGGAGAAAAGCTCCAACAATGGAGTCATGTCTTTTTTAAAAGCTAACCAATAAGAAGCCAGTTCTGGGGCCACCTGCACCATTACTCTCTGCCAGGGGTGATATTGCATGTCAAGGGACAGGGTCCTCTGGACAAAGAGAGGGTCAGACCTCTCCAGAGCCACAATGTAGCTGTTCTGGGACAGCAACAACACACACATACAACTCGTCCACATGCTGCTGCATGGACCCCACCCCCAACACCAACACCATGTAAAATGGATTCATGGTGAAGGGACAAAGGGGAATTTTATTTTGAATAGTTTCTTATTGACAAAGGGACAATTTGTTTTTGTTTAGATCTAGTGAGGTCTGAAATTGTTTCTCATAATGTTGAGATGGCAGAAGCACTAGGTGCTTATACTTGAAGTAACCTCATAATATAAGCCCAAAACCACTTTGTTGAGGTGTGATACCCCCTGCTGGTAATGAATGGCTGAGGTACTTAAATAGAAAAAGGACAGGTTTGTTTTGTGTCTAATTCTTTAGGGATTTTTGTTGTAGTTATTGTATAACACTTGTTTTTCACTTAATGTAGCTTTTTTTTTTTTTAACATCTGGATATTCCTAACAAAACCTTTTGAATCCTAAAAAGTAGACTTAGTGGAAGCTTAGCATAGCTTCTAATATTGGATTTGTCATGTTGCAGCAGTTTCATTTTCATATGTCAGTAATATTTAATTTAAAAAGAAGAAGAATGCTTTGAACTGTTTGTACACATGGCCTCTGAAAACATTTGTTTGTAGACTTTATGAAACCTCAGTGTCTGGTGTATTATCAGAATGTGAAGCTGATGGTTCATCCTTGGCTTTTTGCCACATTAGGAGGCCAAGGTGTTTTGTAAGGTGTTTTGTATTCTCTCCTCGTGTGTCCACAGGTGCACGGTTCCCTTCACTTGGCTGTGTACCAAGTCTACCTGAAGATGCTACGACACAGGGCAAAAAATGAGGAGAGAGGTTACGACCTGTATAGGAGACTGCAGAGGGACAGAGGAGGGATACTGCGCTCTCCGTACTCTGAGAACAACCTGTCTGACACCTTGTGAAAGGACATTTTGTAGTAGTTTTGCTAACAAGCTTTCTGCAATAACTGTAACACCAGAGCGTATCAACAAATGACACTGTTTTGTAGATTGTTCCACTTTAATAATATTGTAGAGGCATATTTCAACAGTTGGGGCATGATACAAAAGCAGGGTTTTTTTCTTAGCCAAGCATTACAACTTCGTATTTATCCTTATTTCAACACAATGTGCTGCATGTGAATAATTTCTATAGATTATGTACTTTTTCCTTAAAATGTACTTTTGAAGGCAAACGTGAAGATTTTCTTTCCTGCCTCAATTTAATTTGACAGTATGCAGCGGATCCTTCTATTGAAGGGAAAATAAAAATGTAGCACATGGTTTGATTTTTGTTTATAATGGAGAGGAACACCATTCACCATCAGGTTCCCACACATAGTCATTCAGTGACACTCAAGGATTTGATGCAATTTAAATACGGCACAGTTTGGGATTAAATCTGAAGCCGTTTTTCATTTGGGATATTGCTCCGAAATCCAGATGCTTCATTTTAACCTTTAAACGTTACAGATATCTGCTTTAAAAAGTGAAGTAGCTACTGCTAAAAGGGAACCAGTAGTATAGAGATGCATTTTAGTGACCTGTTAAGAGATTAAAAACAGGTTTAGGTATTGTTTTTAAAACTTTAATAACACACTCAAGGATTTTCAAGCAACATGTACCAAAAAAAAAAAAAGAAAAATAGGGTCTTTATTTGGTAGTTTGCATGATTTATTTGTAGCCAAGCACTGGAGCACATTCGTGACAGGCTTCTACTCAGCAGTGCAATAAGAAGGGAAGTTTTTCATTACAGTAACACAGAATCAAGATGAACACACTTAAGTTTCACACAGCTTAACTCGTACTCCTTGGCTGAGCACTGAAGGGGGAACGGATGTTAGGTGTTGTTTTGTACATCATTATAAAATGAATACAATTTACACAAGGACAAGCCCACAAAAAAATTAAAAATCAGCTTTTACATTCAATATTACAGCAACATTAAAAAAAAATACTGACATTAGGCAGGACTGCAGTGACACAGGGGATGGTATCGTGATACTGAAGGTTATAAATATTGGATTCTCAGGCATGTCAGACTTCAGGTAAACGCTGAGATGAGCTATATTGTTGAAACAGGATTAAACTGGAATCGTATTGTAAGACATCAGCCTTTTGTCTCATTACAGAAACATTAACACTGACAATAAGCAGAAAGCCCTCATTTTTGCTTTGAATTAATGTAGACTACCAGCCTGATATTAAAAGCCCTACTCACTTCACAGTTAAAAAAAAAAAAAAAAAATACCAGTACTCAAACACACAATCAAATGCATGAACTGTTGTAAGCCTACATTTCCAAAAAAGCACATAATAGGAGGATACGACAGTACCTGATTAGATTTGGTGCACTTTGAAAGTGAACCTCTTGTAATGTTCGCCATTAGTCTGCACGCTCACAGAAATATGATTCAATTTTGACTTGGAAGGCAAACACTGTGAGCCCACGCTGACGGACGACACAAGACCGCCAACGTTACAGAAACCGTTACGAGAACACAGGGGCTATAATGAGAACTTTATGCATCCCATAAAAAGAGAAATATTTTATCCGATTCGTGCAACTGAATTTGTTGCTTGAGAAGATGCAGTTTCAAGATCAAAATAATAACAATACATTTAAATGTTAAATTACATTCTTCAAAATGAATTTAAGCTATATTATTGTTTTAAAACAAGTTTTTTTTAAAAGCAAATCCCTCAGGCAGACAGCAGTAAAACAATGGGGAAGAAAAGTCAACAGTATCTGTAGAAAGTACCAAAACAACCCAGCTGAAAACAAGTAAATATCACTAAGTATCAGAATATGAGGTTGTACATTTCACTAAATACTGTTTAAATGGATATGGAAGGACTCAATCCATGTGGTCAAACTACCACATTCAGCTGAGACGTATAATAATTGAACTGACAGCAAAAAGTGTATGTTGTATATTGGCAGGAGCCCATCAGACTAGGCAAAGCTACAATACAGGAATCTTAAGGCCTACTGAACAATTCACAAGGCAGGCACAGGATTACAAAGGTGCCATTAATATTTATAAACCTCTCTACTCATCAGAACTTTAATCTGTACCTGATCAAACATTGAAGCCCAATTTTGTTAGATAAAAATGTAAAACTACAAAAAAAAATATAACACTTTGAAGGATGGGAATGTGCTTCACACAAAAAATAAACACTATCACCAGTAGTACTACTTCTGATTCTGGACCAACCCGCCCCCCCCCAAAAAAAACAACCTGGCCTTAGTAAACATGTACATAAATTACAAGAAGTAAAAACAATAATGTCTGATTCCCTGACACATCCAGCTACAATGCAGTGGAAGAAAAATATAATTAACAGAATAAGGGTAGCACAATTGTTCGCACCGTTGCTCAACTTTGAAACAGCAAAATTAAAGCTTACAATTCCCTTGCTACTGAAGACAAACAAGGTCATCTTCCTTTTGAGTGCAGCAATCGTTTAAATAACCCATACTTTCAATGCTGTTATCTCACTGATGTGGGGACTTCTGAAGCTCAATATTTGCCTGTACTGGGAACACTGTCATTCACAGACACAGTCAGTGTCAGGAAAATACATTAGCTCTCCAACAACTGCCGACACATCTCATAAAATGAGACTTTTTCATGAACAGAAAATGGAGCAGTGACTAGAGCTACTGTGTGTTAAGCTGCATTTCCACCTGAGCCTCTCTTATAACAAAAAGCTTCCTATAGACTATCATTAGTCTCCATTTCCTCTGCAGTGAAAGATCCATAGAGAAGCTGGACATATTAAAAAGTGTTGGCTGTTTTTTTGTTGTTTGTTTTTTTAACATGTCAGACTATTGAAATATATAGTAACCATGTTACACTGGCTGCCTCTGTCCATCTCAGTTATGTAGGTCTTTGTGCGCACACACACACAGAAAAAACGGAGCGGTCACAGTCAACGAGATGAAGCCTGGACAAAGTCTGGCATAGGCCTCTTCCCTCGGGGTGGTTTAGGGGTGAGAGCATTTCTAATGAGAAAAACTTCACCAACAATGCTTCTTCTGTTTATTTACTCTAGTTACTTTATTTACCCCAAACACAGAACTTATTTGGGCAGGATGTCAGCTATATTAACAGCTGTCAGGGCAGATTTTGCAAGTCATTTTAGATTTTTTTTCCATCTATTTTTTAATTAAGCCATTCTTGACCAATTTACTAGTTGACAGTCCCCTTGCTCTTATTTTGAAATATTAGTTGGCGTTAACCAGCTAGCCCCGGCCCTTCCAGTCCTATTTTCTGCCTTTCAGCAGGCTGACCAGAATTTCTCATCTCATGGACTCAGAATCCACAGTCTTGGACTCCATTTTTGTAGGTTTGTTTTTTCTGCTCTGTAGATGTGACCACTAACCACAAGACCACTAATAAACATCTGCAGCAGGTAGAGAGCAGCTCACATGTCACTACAGCTGAGAAGAGCAAAGACAATCATCTCCAAACGCAATTCAAGGAGGTGGACGTTTGTATCTGGACAATTCTGAAGCATGAACGACTCAGAAATCAACAATTGCTACAGCACGGTGTCGTGACATTATGTGTGGCAATATTGTATAAATACAGGCACATACAAGGGGACTTGAGTCAACTGGCTGCCAGCTGGATGTATTCTGGTTACATTCCTATAGAACGGGAAGGTTGCTGAGCACAAATGTGAATTTCTTTCTATCTATACAGCAACAGAGATTTGAGATTTTAAACAATTTACCACGGTTAATTTCTTGTATTATCAGAAATAGATTGCATGTAATTGTCAAGATGACCCCATTCAATCGCAGACTGATAATAGACTGACCCTGTCTTGTGGCAACATTTACCGCAGGTTTTAGTGACAGTGTTGGTGTGCTTGACGGTCTCATTTTGTATCAAAAGAATAAATGGAGTTAGATAATGTTATCTTATTGGATAGAACTGTTACAAACATTTACTCTGAGGATGAAATTTGCAGTTTAAAAAAGGTAATAAATGGTTAAAATGTTAAAAAAAATGATAAACGCTAAAAAAAAAAAAAAAAACCCACAGTAATATCTTATTGGAAGTAAAATACTGTAATAATAATATATTGTCTGGTGTGTCTGGTAGTACCCATCTAGTGGACAGATAGCTGAATATATCCGTTATTTATTTCTCCCAAAATATTTGGAAATTAAAAGAGTCAGAGGGGCACATTATATGAGACGCCATTTATTTTCATTTAAAAATGTGTGGGTGTGTGTAATTTCTGGGCACATTTACAAAGGCACCCCTGGTACCACCACAATTACAATCCAATTCTGAGCAAAACACTGCACTCTCTAGCTTACTCAACCACAACTGTTCTCTTCATATATATTTTTTTAGATAAACCAGGCAGACGAACCAAGTCTGAGTATTGTGCTTAACAACAGTAATCTCTGATATAAGCCTTAAAGTAAGAAAAATAAGCAACTGCAACAACTTGAAGTAAGATGACTAAGATGGACTGGCTGAATGCTACAAGTTTAGTGCTGCAAACATTATTACCACTGTTCCTAAACCAAGGGAAAACACTGTTGCACAAACAAGAGCTTTTTGGAGGTAAACATTTCCCAGAGAATTTAATCTTTAGACCTTTGTCCCTTTGATGGAAACATACAGAGTCCTTTCAAAGGCTCCTAGTCCCTTAGGAAAGTTCCTATGGTGGAAACACAGCTTTACAGAGCAAAAAAAGGAGTGCTCTTCAAAGGTGGATTGGTATATTCTTTGTTCAAATGCATTAATTCCAAATTATATTATTTTGATTAAAGTTAATCCCTTAAATGCACTAGATGCTATAGTCCCTGCACAAGCTGGAAACAATGGTTTGTACCATACTACTGGCAGCACAGCTTGTAAGTGTGCCGGTACCTTTGTAGGAGCAATAATTCAACATTCTAGAAACCAGCTAAATCCTTGATACGCCTCCTCAGAGCAGGTGTATCCTATTCATATTATCTTCAGGGAATACTGCACTCAGTACCTTGTACCAACAGTACACGTACCATAAACAATATATGACTGGCTCTTAAAACTACCACAGGCAAGTTTCAGCCAGAGGGATTAAAACAGGGTGGATTCACACCTATCCAATCAGCAACAAGATCTTCGGGAGGTTTTGCGGTTTCCATGGAGATCAATAGTACTACTCAAGAGCGCATGATCAATCTGGTCCTCAGCAGCCAGAACCTCCCTGACAGCTGCCTCAAACGCAGCGGTGACATTAGTGTCATCTTTAGCACTGGTCTCAAAGTAAGGGCAGCAGCCGTTCTCTTCGCACCAGGCCCGCGCTTCATCCTCCCCAACCTCCCTCTGCTCCATGTCTATCTTGTTGCCCAGTACCACAAAAGGGAACCGCTCAGGGTCTTTGACGTCAGAGTAGTACATGAACTCCTTCTTCCAGCTGCCCAGGTTCTGAAAGCTCTGCAGGTTGTTCACGGCAAATGTGAGCAGGCAGCAGTCGGCGCCTCGGTAGAAAGGTGTACGTAGTGACTTGAAGCGCTCCTGACCAGCTGTGTCCCATATTTGAAGAGTGACAAGGCGTCCATCCACTTCCAAGTCCCGATTAAGGAACTCCACGCCGATGGTGTGGAAAGACTGGGAGTCAAACCGGTCTGTGACATAGCGGTTCATCAAGGAGGACTTGCCCACTCCACCATCTCCCAGTAGGATTACCTTGAGCAGCAGGTTCTTCCCACTCATCATGCCACCCACCCAACTAGGCCTCCTCACAGGGCTAAAGTCCTCCCCACTTGGTGGTAAACTGGGGTGAACCTAACCTAGAAACAGGAAGGGTGAAAATGAGATGTGGAAATTACTGCTGGTCATTGGGATATGAAACATAATGACTTCTCAGAAAACATTTAAAAGCCAAAGCAGTCTGTGGGTTTGTGTCCGCTGATGATTCAGAGTAGGTAATTAGAGGAACAGTCAGCAGCCACAGGATAACTGTTATAACTTGGAAGTAAACCTTTCTGCGTAATTAAAATCACATGACAGAAGTGTAATGGTTGACTAGCTTCAGGGACAAAATGACGGGGTGAAGGACCGAGATGTCTTCCAAAGGTCTCTGGCGTAGAAAAATACAGGGCAGCAGACAGCCCTGCTGTTTACGACATGAAACTATAATACTGGCTAGTCCACACATTATGCACTACAGTGAACAGATGCCAACTACAGATTAGGAAGTAAAAATTAAACATTAAAGAAAACGGGGGGGTTTTTTGTAGTACATCGTGAGGAAAACCCCGACACCACAACCGGCTGACCATAAATCCACTGCACCTGCGCAAACCACAAATATGTACCAGCTTGCCAAACTGTGGCTGTTAGAAAACAAAAACTCGCTGAACTCTCTTGTCGATGCTGTTTGTGAAACTGTCCGCAGAATTACTTCAGAGAAGAAGTTAAATGGGAACCGAAACAGGTAAGACTTCTAAATCACGCCATGCGAGACAGTAAAGCGGTTGTAATGTATACCGGCTTAGCAACCCTCCTATCAAACTAGCAAGCTAGCCGACTAGTCTGATGCCTTGTTGACATTCCATCCCGGTCAGGCTAACCGTTAGCTCTAATTTATATGCGGCTCAGAAGAGTTTTAAAAGGCGACGCAGTTACCAGTAGCGACTATTGCAGTGGGCTGGTGTTTTCAAAACTGAATGCATATCGTAGAAACATTTATTTCTACTTACCCTGCTTCTGGTAGGTCCCGCTACCCTACATCTGACTGAGATTCAGTGTCGTGACGTGCGCGCCCCATCGCGGACCTGCACGTGCACACCGCCCAAGCAAAGCGGGGTCCTAAAGCCCGTAAAATGAGCGGATACCCCAAATGATAAACAAACGGAAGTAAAAACGTAAGCAAGCATACATTAAATGCTAGTAATCTTAGTAGGCATCTTAGTAAAAAACATCATTTATATGCTTTGCTTTTTGTAAAACTGTGAGTTTGAAAATGAATGGATAACAACAATAATGATATTTTAGCGTTAACCTTTACAGAAACACAAATAATTTTGGAAATTATCAGTACTGTTAATTTAGGGCATCTGTGGCATAAATCGTACATTGGGTCGTGGGTAATCGTTTTGCTAAGAACTGTAAGTTTGTAACATTTTGCATTTCAGTTCAGTCTGAATAAAAGCTGGATTTATGAAAAATGTGCAAGAATTTTAGTAAATCTTACTATTTGTCTCTTTCTACTTTGTTGTCCAAGCATAATTTACTGATTACTGATTTACTGATTATTTTCCAACCCGTTTAAACCCAGAACTGGACTTAATTTCCCTTCTCTAACAGTGGTTTAGTGACAACTATTCATTCTCTGAGAAAACTAACCATCCTTCTTTTGACGCATCTACTTGATGTGATGAAGTGGCCTTTCTGTCTCTCAGTAAACAAAACCAGATGCTCTGACCTGACAGTTGAGCTGATGTGGTTTTCACTTCAGGTCTGCTAAATGTTACTCTGGATGCATTTCATGGCACTGACCTCACAGGGGTGGCCCCCTCTGCTAAACTCTGTGTAGCCATGATGTGAAACTGACTTCTGGCACTTTTTACTTACACAAAAATCTGTTAACTGAGTTCTATTGTGAGACTGATATTATTTTTGGAGATCAAATTATACAAACTCTTCAACTGCTCATTCCACTGTTGAAGTCTAAATATCTACCGTAGACTTTAAAGTTCTACGTTTGACCTGTGAAAACTGAAAACTGGATCATGATTGGTTCCCCGCCTCATTCCAAAGTCACAAAGTCATCTTTTAAGTATGAGTTTTAAACTCTGGCCTAATTTAATTTAACTGACATTAAACATTAATTAGATTTACATAAAATTTAACCGATATTAATTTAACTTACATTAAATCAAGTCAACCGAAAAACCATCCAATACTGGACACACAAAGCTGCCTCCTCATTTGGAGCAAGCTAATGGCTCAGTCACACGAGCCATTAGCTCATGAATTTCTCAGCGAAATTTCTCCCTTTAGCAGAAACTACGAACACATCCTGCAGTGCCAAGCTTTATGCAAACGTTCTTCTGCACAGTCAAGCTCAAACCTCAAAAATGTAAAAGTAATAAAAATGATTTTTTAAATGGGAAACATCAGATTTACACTAACATCCAAATCAAGATCTGCCAGTGTTGCACTGTAGTTAACAGCAGTAAAGGCGAACTCTTTTCTACTCAGCAAGACTGATGGCAATAAGCTGGCAATCTGTCTGCATTTATAAATTAGACAACAGTTATTAGCAAACCTTTGACAATCTCTCTCGGAGTGACTGTAGTTGGTCCAGGTCAGACTGTGACTGTTGCAGAAAGGTTGTCTCCTATCAGGTGACCTATGCAATCGTCTTGTGATCAAAAGTTGTCGTGAGAGTGCAACACCCTCAAGCTCTATGTAGCCATTTAGTTACCACAATCTCCAATTGGTTGCAGAATGTGACAAAAATTCAATACAATCACCAGGCAGCCACCATAGATGCAAAGAGATTGCTGTCCCTTCCTTGTGACTGAGCCTTTACCTTACTCTGAATTAGGAGATAGCTTTGCAAGAAGTGTACCCACTGTGGTATGGTTTTTCGGCTGAGCCGATTTAATGCAAGTTTCCTCAGATAATCAAAGGAGCTTGCAAAGAAAAGCGTCTGGACTTCTTTAAGTTGCTTGAAGACGTTTCACCTCTCATCCGAGAAGCTTCTTCAGTTCTAAGGTCAAATGGTGGAGAGTCCCAGATATAAACCTAGTGGGAGTAACCCCCCACAGAGGGACAAAAGGACCCCCTGATGATCCTCAGATAATCTTATTTTAAGACATAAAGGACGTGTTATTAATTCTGCTAATGTTGTTTGCGTTTAGAATGACTTTTGTATTTGCTTAAAGTTCATAGAAATCTCTAGGGTTTTTTTTTATCTTAAAACATATACTCTATGTTTTTATGTATGATTTGTTGTGTTTGTTGTGGCAAAATCCGTTAAGTATCAAAAGATTCTGAACTGAACCTGTCTGACCCAATCTTACTCCCGGGCTGTAGGTGGCGCTAGAGTGAGATATTTTTGAGACCTAGAGAAGAAGAAAATCAGGACTCTACAAAAAAAAAAAAAGAAGTCAGCTGTTAACTGATGTTTGGGGCATCTCGTTAGCACTGCTCATCAAAGCGAGCTTACGTGAAAAGTAGCGCTAGATGTTTTATTTTGTAAGCTAAGAAAAAGCCCCTTTCACGTGTTTCCCGCGGAGATGATGGTAGGAAACAGTGTGAATATTCCGATGTTTCTCCATGCTCTGAAAACACTGGCTCTGTAGAGTAAGTCGCTGGATTGTTTACGTAGCGGATCGCATTTATAAAGAAAAGCAATCATACTGCTGTCCCTACACAGTAATGTGGTGTTTATTTTAAATGTGTGTCTTTGTTCAATTCACCCCTGCAGATGGCGGGTAGGAGCAGACTTCTGCCCTTTGCTTGTCTGGGGTTTTTCGGGGTCCTGTGCTGGGTCTGGGTCTCCTTTGCCTCCTTTCCAGATGACCAGGTGCTTCCCCTGGAGGCCTTGGATGCACTTGACCGAGGAGCCTTTCAGCCTCAGAGTGCTCTCTCAGAGATGGAGTTTGCCTCCGTGGTTTCATACAGAGGACCAGGGAACCGCGACCGTCGCAGTAACAAGGAGCTGCCCATTCTCCTCTGGTGGAGCGGTGGGCTGTTCCCACATTTTCCAGGCGACACTGAGCGCATTGACTGTGCCACGTCCTCCTGTCTGGTCACGAGCAATCGTAAGGTACCCGAGATACTTACCCTCCTAAAACACCTTTCATGAATCTCCTGCCTTGGACAGGAGGAAGATGCATGTACACATTAATAATAATTAGCTTCTCGGGTTGCTCTGCAACTAATCTTGGGGTTGATCTTGAAAGGTGCAGCTGTACAAACGGACAACATCCATCATCTTTTATGGGACAGACTTCCGGGCATATGAGGCGCCTCTCCCTCGTCTCCGCCACCAAACCTGGGCACTGTTCCACGAAGAGTCACCTATGAATAACTATGTCCTCTCTCATGGGCCGGGAATCCGGCTGTTCAATTACACCGCTACGTTTCGCAGGGAGTCAGACTACCCCTTGACCCTTCAGTGGCTTCCTTCTCTGGAGTACTTGCTGGAGCCTGTCGCTGTGTCCTTGGAAGAGAAGAACCGCCTGAGGAGGGAGGGTCTGGCTCCAGTGCTCTACATGCAGTCTCACTGTGATGTACCGTCAGACAGAGACAGATATGTAAAGGAGCTCATGAAGTACATAAAGGTAAAGTGCAGAATAATTCAGCTGTGTAATAACCACAGTGAAAGAGATTATGGTCCTGTGTTTTTTTTTGTTTTTTTTAATGAAAGATATAGCGGTCCGTTACCCTTAATGTTTTTTTTCTGCTTTACACAAATGCCGAGATTCTTTCTCAGTGGTAAATATCTCTTCTTATTTTATTACGCACTGCACAGCAGATAAAAATCACTAATCTTTGTGCTTCCAATTGCAATAGCAAATGTGTAAATGTTTTGTATAGAAAATACTCAGTGGAACAGCCAAATCTGTCATTGTGTAATAATTAATCTGTTCTCAGATATGCCCTAACTGTGTCTCCCATCTTTCCAAACATTATCTCTGTGTAGATCGATTCTTATGGGAAATGCTTGAACAACAAACCCCTACCAGAATATCTGGAGGACACAGCCACTGCTACCGGTGAAGAACCAAAATTCATGAATTTTGTGGCGCGCTACAAGTTCCACCTGGCTCTGGAGAATGGCCTGTGTCCAGATTACATGACTGAAAAGCTGTGGCGGCCTCTACACCAGGGGTGCGTTCCCATTTATCGAGGTGCCTCCGCGGTGGCGGACTGGATGCCCAACGACCGCTCGGTGATCATCATAGATGACTTCCCCTCACCCCAAGCTCTTGCCGACTTCCTCATACATCTGGACGAGAATGACGATGAATATGCTAAATATTTAAAGTTCAAGAACCCCAGCCGCATCACTAATACTCGTTTGCTAGAGTCACTGAAGACCCGCGAGTGGGGGGTGAATGACATGAGTAAACCCAACTACCTGAATGGATTTGAATGTTACGTATGTGACCAGGAGAATGCTCGATTAGCTGCAGAGCATGCACATAAAAAGGCCCCTAAGACGAATCAACCACCTCGGCCTAAAATGGCTAATAACTCTCACATGGGTTGCCCGCTCCCCAGTCCGGGATATGGAGACGTCAAAGACTTACCTTCAGATGATGGGTGAGTTTGTCTTTAAATGAACAACAGCACCAGGTGTGAACACAATTTTTTTTTTTTTTTCCCTGCACTGAAATGTGAACAATAATGTCCTGCGGGGAGTGAAATCGGTCTGTTTTAATAGTCTAATTAAAATATCCTCTGTGATGAGCCTAATCTGTTTGTTTATCTGTCTGCAGATGGTTGCAAATATGGCCTCAGGATTACTGGCAGAGCCTCGACCAAGCAGAGGGGCTGGAGTCTCTGATAAGACACAACGAGTCAGACCCTTCTCTGCTGTGGAAGCACATCCAAAGCATTGCTGTGAGCAGAGCCAAAGGAAAACACTGACACAGGCCTTGAAACAAACAGAGGATGGAGTCCGTCCAGGATTATAGGAGTGCCCCAGATTATGTATTCCCCCCTCTTGTTTAAATGAGGGAATGAAGTACACATTGCTCATAGTTTTGCACCCAAGCCAACCCCACCCCCTTTTTACCCATGTGAGTAGTTTAGTTATCCTGAAACAAATTTTGCTATTTTGTTGAGCTGACATTAAACTTTGCCTTCATCCCACGCTCAGTAATGGGAAAATAACATTCTAGACTTTTATATGCGAATATTTTCCAACCGGTTTTTATCACCGTAGCTGAGTTTCCATTATATTGCCCATAGTTAGTATTAACTATTTGGAGGACCATTGTCCAAATGTGCACACTCTCATGGGATGCGCCTTTTCATTAGACTGGGGCAGAGCCAAAGACTTGTCCTCTGTACCGTGGGAGCTCTGCCTAACTGTGTGTGAAGACCATCAAGACGGTAGCCAAATGACTGCATCAGCTTCTTTACAGTTACTCAGCAGGTAGCTGATGGCTATTAGCTAAAATCCCATTTAGATGCAAAGCTATTGTGACTATGCAAGGAAAATATTATTTTGCCAAGCAGAGGAGAGGTGCAAATGTAAATTTAGTACAACCTCGCATTGGGATGTTACCAGAGTTCTCAGGATCAGCTCAGCTTGGAAAAACTCTGATTTTTATGTTAGAATATCACCTTGTCTGACAATTTTCTGTTACATCATTTAGGATCATGTGCAATAACTACCAATCATTCTTTTCTGAAACACTCTTGACTCATGTATCTGGTAGCAAACTACTTTTATATGACATGGATACACCAGGATTATAGAAATTGTTTTATTTTGCTAACAAAGCATCATACATGCAAACACTATTTTGTATCAAGAAGAGCAAAAATTAAGTAAACATTTTGTAACCAAGTTCTTTTTTTTTTTTTTTTTTTATTTCCTATTGTTGCTAAATTCTTGTATCCCTCTCACCAGTATTAATCTGTTCACATCAGTGTGTGATGTTGGACAGACGTATCCTTCATAGTAAACCGAAGCAGATAAAGCTTTCACCACCATCAAAACACAACGCAAGGTTTTAAAATATGTCATTATCAAGTTTAAGAAATCATACTCGCCGGTCACTTTAAGCTACATTAATCAGGAGTTCAAACAAATGCAGTGCAAACTTTGAAAAAAAGAGCAGTTCTCGCTTTGTGCGCGAATTAACATGACAGAAAGGAGAGAGAGAGGAGGTCTGCGAAGCTCTTGATGATCAGATGGCCCTGTAGCAGGTCTCGCAGTGGACTTTCCCACCGTGCAGGAACATACTGTGGAGAAGGTCTCCCATGGGTTTCTTACACATATCACACTGAAAGATAAGAAAACCACGTGATAACGCCTTGATGAGAAATGTTTGCAGGAAAACGATTTGAGCCACAAAAACGTAATTATCTGGTTAAACTTGCCTGGACTGGCAATAACAACAAATATGATTATTATTATTTAGGAAAAAAATTATTCATTGTATCTGACTAAATTACCTTGAAGCAGGAAGGATGGCAGTTGATGTTAAGGTGCTCAATGGTAATCTTGGCATCATTTCCCACCTGCTCTCCGCAGTATGTACAGGTAGATGACGGTGGGATCCTGGAGTAGCTGATTGAGAAAAGATAAGTTGATCACTGAATCAGGAACAGGTACAGTGCACTGAAGCTCAGTCTGGTTGAATAACAAGATATTTGGAGTCCTATGTGAGGGAAATTAATAAGTGTAAATAATCCTTTGATGTCCATGCTCAGCCTCTTAATGAGCAGGCTTGGTGGAATTTCTGCCCTTCTGCTTGCACGTATCTAGTTTTGTCAGTAGCGGAAATAACAAAGTGGGGGAGAAAGAGCTGCGGCTTATAGTTGTGGTTGCGGCTTTAAAACGCGTTTAGGGAATAGTCTTATTTATGGAGGTGCCGTAGGGATAACCAAGAGGCTACACATGCTCAGCACTCGAAATATGTAACTGAAATATGTCAAATAGTGTAAACGGTAAAACAAATGCTAGTAGTTGCGTAGAGATACTAAAAGAAGAAGGTGAAATGTAAGCACCATGGCAACCCCCACAGACTCACATGTTAAAATAATAAAAAGGAAAAAAACAAAACGTGTTTACAACCTGGTACAAAAAATGTTTGTCTTTTTTATCTCCTTGAAAACTGCAGGTGCTCAGTCATAACTGCTATCTGTCTTCGAAGCAGAATCTCAGCTGATTCATGTCACTGAATTTCTCAACTGTGTCTACAGAATCTCTGTTTTTTGGAGCATTTTTTAGTCTGCCAAAATTGGATAAAATATGGCTTGCTTTGTGATTAATTGTACCAAACAGCAAGCCAACCAAGAAGCCTGTGCTCAAGTTGTTTTTCAGTTGTTGTGTTTTTTAATTAGGTGAATTTCTAATACTCTTTTATTTTTGTCAGAGCTTATTAGCAGGTATCCAGAATTGTAAAATAGAGTTTATGGCTCCAACCTGCCAAACAGGCTATCAAAATACTGTCAATTTTGAATACAGGAAATAAAATGTAGCCAAAATGCCAAACAAGCATTTTAGCCCTTGCATGCTGTTTGAAGCCAACTTGACTTAATGTGACAGCAGTAAAAATACCTAAATATCATTCTCCATCTATTCTCCTCTGCTTATCCTTGTCATAGTTGCAGGGGGGCAGGAGCCTAGCCCAGTGTATGTATGTATGTATGCATGTGTATATATATATATATATATATATATATATATATAGAGAGAGAGAGAGAGAGAGAGAGAGAGAGAGAGAGAGAGAGAGAGAGAGAAGAGATTTAAGAGAGATATAGAGATATAGAGATATATATATAGAGATATATATAGAGATATATATATATATAGAGAGATATATATATAGAGATATATATATATAGATATATATAGAGATATATATAGAGATATATATATAGAGATATATATAGAGATATATATATATATAAATATATATAATATATATATAGATATATATATAGTATATAATATATAGAGATATATATAGAATATATAGAGATATATATAATACACTTTAGAGTAGATATACTATATATATATATATATATATAGAGAGAGAGAATATATGAGATAATATAGATATTAGATAGATATGAGAAAGATGAAAGATATATATAGATATATGATAGATGAGAGAGAGAGAGAGAGAGAGAGAGAGAGAGAGAGAGAGATAGAGATAGAGATATATATAGATATATATATATATAGAGATATAGATATATAGAGATATAGATATATAGAGATATAGATATATATAGATATAGATATATATAGATATAGATATATATATACACACACACACAAATGTGTATATATAGTTCAAACTTTGATAGAGAGACGTCTAGGTCTGGTTCAAAAGTGAATGTGCAGTATTTTCCTGCCATAGGTTAAAATGTTGCTATGTAAGATTTATTCCTGAAACATGTTCAGATTTATAAACACTGATTCCAGCTGAAGTACTTGAACTGTGAGAACTGAAAATGGACACAGTAGCAGCAGGTTAAACTTACACAGCTAAAAGGGTTTGAAGTGTAATTAAGAAGGAGTTTTGAGAAACCCATGAATACAGTTTAAATGACGTTAGTGGGGGGGAAAAGCTGAACTGCCATTTAAAGAGCAAGAAGTGAAAGCAGTTAAAGTATTGAGAGAGAGGCAGAGCTCAGATTGTGTTATTACCTGGAGTAAAGAGATGGGCTGCTGTAAGAATAGCTGGTGGAGCTTGAAGTCAGGTAATCTGACCTACTATTGGAAACAAGATCAATGAGTAAATCATCATGAGGGCAGTGCTTGCAGTTTTTTAAAGCAGTATTTTATATCAATATGGCAGTTGACTGTAAATAATTTATTGGCCCCACCTATTGAGCGTGTCTCTGGGGTTCTGCAAGGACGTCTCAGTTGCATTGACATACTCCTTCACAAACACAAACGGCCTTAAAGGGGAGGCAAAAGGTGGGTTAATACACATAGCTAAAATATATACACAATTGTGTTCAGAGGTTTGCATATACTCATCATGGGTATGAATTTCATGATGATTTTTTTTTCAAGGGTGGAATGATTGCATGACATACAACTTTAATGGCTTGAAAAAAATTGGATACACAACATAAATATTTTAATAAGTAGTCCTAAAGCTTCAATGCCTTTTAACTTGACAAGCCAAAGCTCGCTAACTTCTCATTAGTGAACATGACTGACTGGTAGTTTCTCTTTGCCAGCATAAAAAGGATTTGTTTTAATAATACTCATTGGACTGACAAATACTCAGATGTTCACTGAGTTCCTTGGACTTTTCCATTGTTCCAAGAAGGAGAATTGTAGATTCACATAAGTTGAGAGCGTCTTTGGAAGCCATTTCTAAACAACCGCAGATTCCAGGTTTATCAGTTCAATCACCACTTTGCCAAAATCCAGAAGAAGACTCAAACTATCACAAATTGCTCCTGCTCCAAAATCGACATTTTCAAACTTGAGTGAAATTTGCGGTTGTCCTCATGGACAGATCAAATGCTTTTAGGAGAAAAAGATTTATGGCCAGACAAGACAAAGATTGAGTTATTTGGTCATAATGATAAGAGGTATATTTGGAGGAGTCAAAGGTGAGGCTTTCAAACCTAAGAACGCTGTCAAGCATGATGGTGGTAGCATCATGCTCTGGGCTGGTTTGCTGCTAGTGGTACTGGTACACTGCACAAAGTGATTGGAATAATAAAGGAGGACTACCTCCAAATTCTTCACCTTTACATCCAACCAACAGCTAGATGGATTTAATGTGGACACAACTGGCTGTTCCAACAGGACAATGATCCCAAACACACATCAAAACTGGTTTTGAATGGATAAGGCAGGCTAATATTATGGAATAAGCTTCCCAAAGCCTTGACCTCAGTCCTATTGAAAATTTGTGGAATAGGATTAAAAGCTGGGTCCTTGGTAGCAAACCCAAGCAATTTAAAATAACTCCAATTCTTTCAAGAAGAGCGGTCACATATCCAGCCAGAATTATTCCAGAAGATTGTTCATGCCTACCGAAAGCATCTGAGTGTAACTGGCTAAGGAACATTTAACCAAATATTAGTGGACGTGTATGTACATATGTCTGAGCCTGTGTATGTATACTTTTCAACAGTTCAAAGAAATAATTTAAAGCCCCAAATTATCTTGACGTTTACACCCGCCATGAGTGTATTCAGGATTTTGACCACAATTACATATGCTGTCAATCCAAATTAAATTTATAGTTTGTACAGTCACTCACTTTTTGGTTTCAGGTTCTGGGGTTTTGACTCTCTGCTCCTCTTCTCTTATGGTCCTGGAATAGGTATCAAAACTGGAGACATGCAACGTGCAGCAACATTAGTCTCATCTTTTACTCAATGATGGCATTACAGTGATGGGTTATAGAGAAAGACCCCACATCTGTCAAATGCAGCCCAGGAGATAATCACTTCTGCCACTGCTTGTTAATGACAGGCTGGTTAACGGGCTGTGATTTGACAAAAGGACATCTCTAATACACATCATTATTCTGACATCTGGAGGCTGATAATTAGAGGGAAGGAAATGAGGGCAAATTGAAAGACAATGGAAGAGCAGATCTTGTCATTCAACTTCAGTAATAGAGTTGAAATGGAAATCTGTCTAACCGGGTGTCATGATGGAGTTACAGGTAACTTTCACGGATAACTTTCAGTTGCTAACCATTTTCAGTTACGCCTACTAAAAATGGCTGCGTTACAAAGAGACAAAAGCAGATCCAGAAGGTGAAAGCGTAACACAAACCCACACGTGCTAAATATTCGATGGCGTGCATTTGTTTTTAGATACATTTCATAAAATAACCATTTATTCCACTCGTTGAAGAACAGGTAAATGTAAGTTTCATGCAACACCGCACCATTGCTCAAATTTCTAGAGGCATGAAAGGATTTAAAAAGGAAAAAAAGGGGCAAGCCAGTGTTGTTACAAAAGTGAGAAAATCAACAGACGAGAGAGAAAATAACCCTCTGCATTACGCTGTCTGACTTTACAAGATCATAAACTTACCGATCCATGGAGGGCTCAGGCTCACTGCGTATCTCCCTGGAAAGTAAAGAAAACAGTGTTAGACTTTTATAGTAGGCTGAAGCAGTCAATAAGCTGGACGCAATCCAGTAAGCGAGACCGCTGCATTTTTTAAAAATGTGTATGAAACTGATCTTTCTGGCTCACAGCTCCACTAGGGTCACGGTTTATTGACCAGATGTGGTCTGCTTTATATAGTACTGCACTACTGCCTGATCTGAGGCCCTCCTCCCAAGCAGTGTGATTGTAACCTCCACTTATACATCTTCTCATGCTCTTAACCTGAGCCCTTCTAATCTCTACAGTTTTCAATCTCAATACGCAAAAAAACTCTTTTCCCTACCTGATGGTAGTGATAGTTGTGACCGTTTGTGTATCCTCAGTGCTACAAAAGAGACAAAATTCCTGCATTATAATGAGTTTGTACAGGTAAAGATAAGACAATATTAAAGTTTTAAAAGAAAAAAAAAGAACAAGCTGAAAAAGTTAATTATTCTCCGACTGAGCCGGGAGGATGTTTCATCTTGTGTTCAGCTTTCTTTCAATTAAATGCTTGACAGCCACTGAATTTTAAGGTGCTATAATCACATCCTACTAAAATAGTTTCAAAAAGGTGCTTTAATGTGCATTTAATGAGCTCAACCATACCGAAGATACCTTCCCTGCTCCTCTTCTTGCTTCTCTTCTTCTTCTTCGTCGTCGTCGTCCTCCTCCTCCTCCTCCTCTTCTGTGGGGATGGTATAGACAGTCGGTGATGTCCATCGGTCCCACGGAGAGTCATTCTCAAGGGACCTTGAAAACAAACAAACAAAGACATAGCAGCATTGGAAGATGGCCGGTTCACATGATGTTTATTCTTCCAAAGACAAAAAAGGTAGAGGGGGGAGTGGGGGGGGTGTACCTCAGTTGTGAGGGAAAGTTGTAACAAATATATGTCTGACCTATTTTCATCAGCGCCAGTGCACAATGTCTTCCGACTCGGTGAGCAAGGTGCTGCAAGAGTCTCGCTACTTCACCGCGGTGAAAAGGGAGGAGGTTACAGAAATAAAAAGGAGCCAATATCCAAGATCACTTACTTCCTCTCAAACATGATGACTGTCTGTTGATCTTCAGCTTGGCCTTCTGCTTCTGGTTGCGCTTCTTGGCTGAGAGGGGAGAGACATTGAAAGGCTTTTAACACGCAATGGACACGGATGGGTGAAAGTAGATGAATGAAGCACAGAGTGTATAGTGTGGGGGTGCAAAAGTACATCAAAGCATGTCATCACCTCTCCTCTGTGTTCGACTCCTGGACTGTGCTGGTTTCCCATGACCGCTGAGTGCTGATGTTAAAACAGCCAAAGTGGGGAGAGATAGCAAGAGGGAGAGGGAGAGGGGGAAAGGATTTGGGAATTGTGACAGATGAAGCACATCAGACAACGCTCAAGCAGGAAGGTTTGAGAAAAAGATTTCTGTGGGTCTGCACTTTCCCTTCCACTCCCATTTCTCAATCATAGATTCATCACAGAAGTATGCAACTGAGTTGGTTCAATACCTTGTTTTGTCAGTGTTGAAAGGGATGATGTCATCTGCAAGGGACCGCAAGGCATTACTGCCCATACTGTCAGACACACAAGAGAGAAAGCCATCAGCATGGCTCACTCACGAGTATTTCTTTCTTTCGTTCTTTTTCTTACATTTGCAGTTTAGTTTCCTATAATGAATCATTTCAGGGGCAACTTTGTTTCAGGTGCCAGAGAACGTTTCTACAGATTTCCCGATGGCAGGCAATCTCCCTTTCCTCACAGTTCCAGTGTAATTGGTGTGTAACTGTATGAATGGGTGCATAAAAAACTCATTGTGGAGGACTTTGTAGAACCCCCTAATGCTAAAAATGTCCCCAATACTCACAATATTAATTTTTCTTAAGCTGAAACATGTAAGCAATAACAAACTTATTCTGTTTCTGAGCTCTTTTCCATTAAAGCAGGTAATGCACTAAAATTAAAACAGAAAACAAATAAGTAAATCAGCTTGAGCATGTCAATAGATCCAGACTCCTGGTGCTTCTTGCATCACATCTACTGATTATGAATAACAATTCTCGCATTAGCTTACAAACTAAAGCAGTTGTAGTAATGAGGAAACCGTGTGCTAACATCGGCGCCACAAACAGAGGTTACAGTATCGAAAAAGGGAATTTGCATTATCATTCCCGTACCTGTTGATGGAACTATCAGAGAGGGGCTGGCGCAGGTCAGAGGAGCTGGAATAGAGAAAAGTGTCTCATAATCAGAAACTGCTGAATTATGCATGCTGAGATGCTATCTGTCTTGCAGGAAAACAGTCATAGCTCCAAACCAATATGATTACCTGTTAGGGGATGTGGTCCCTATCGGATATGGATCAAATGGATCAGCCGAGCTGAAAAACAATTTCACACTGATTTCACTCTCAATTGTCAGCGTTGCCCATCTTGTGTCGAAGGAATTCTGATCACATTGACTCATAATGGAAAGATTTAATGCAGTTTGAATGGTAAATAGAAACACGGAGGGACGTGGGGCAAAACTCAATAAAAATCAGAATCAGGATGTTGCTGACAAATGGAAACACTATTCCACTGCTGAACAGCAAAATCTGCGGACTTCAGGATTTCTTCACCTAAGATTAACCCTTGAACAATTACACCAACCCGGTCATTTATATTATCAAGCTGCAGTGAAACCGTGTGTTATTATTTACTATTTTTAAGCACACTGGTTTGCATGTGACATGTGACAGTAAATAAACTACCTTGATTTAGTGACTACGGTTGTCACTGTTGTCACACGTGAGCTCCAGGGATCCGCATTGTCCTCTTCACTGCACAGCGGTGAGATAGAAGTAAGGAGGGCGGTACGGATGAATGGCATGATGGGAAGAGAAGAGAGGGCAAGTAAAGGTTAGTGTGGTTGTTCTCATACACTATTTAAAATGTCTGTCCTTTAGTAAAGCTCAAGATGCACTGAACTATTTAGCAATCACAAAAACCATCTGAATAAAGCACAGACTATAGCTTTGTATGCTGTCATGCTTTTTTAGGTAATGATCACAGTTTGGTCATTATAGTGACTCTGTGTCTCTGTGGGGTTCGCTGGCAGCATAGCTGCAGGCAGACTTGTTATAAATCATTACAAGCCGTGTGTATGGAATGCATTTCTTGGAAGGAACAGTTCTGCATAGATAGATAATTGTTTAAGAGCAGCCTGTCATCTCCCGCTACCTTTGTGTTTCTTTGGCTGTCTTGTCTGTCTGCTTCTCCTCCTCTCGCTGCATGCTGAGGCTGGTGGAGACAAAACAAAGCAGCAATACTAATCAGTACAGAGCATTCCCTTCTATTTCCAGTCGTGCTGCAGATGAAAGCTGGCTTTCCCTTTCAAAGTCAGTCGTTTCAGGAATTTGAGACTTTGGTTCTATTTAACGTGGAGCAGGAGGTTAAAATAGAAAATGCCAAACGGGAGCGGAGCCCTGCTTTGTGGATCAAACTGAAGGAGGGTTTATCAAAGTCTTTCAACTCAGCAAGCCGGGATCTTATTAATAATAAGGATGCATAAGCAAGGAGCGTGAGATGGGAGGAGAAGCCGGTCTGTCTCTTTCTCACCTGTGTGCCTCTGTGCCTCTTACAATGACATCATTTGCCAGAAGATCCAGAGTGCCGCTGGTCTTCACTGGGTTTGGCTTACTAAAGACATGAAACAGAAAATTGAAATATGGGGGAGAGTTCTCTTGAAACTCTACATCCAACTCTGGAAAGGTAAGCTGAGGTGGTATTTTGGTTTGCTACTGACAAGGAAGTTATTTTCACTCTTTTTTTTCTTAGGAGAAAGAATTCTTCCTCTACCTGTCCATTCCACCAAGCAGATCCTGACTCCAGCGTCCTGGGCTGGGGGGAACAGGCTCTGCTGGCTCCTCTGGACTGCAGATGTAGAAAGAGGAGAGGAAGAGGAAGCAGAGAAGTTGATGAACAAAGGGGGATTTACGATTCAGTGGAGATTTCAGAGCTAGAACAGGCCAGTTGAGGTAAAGGACGGGCAGATTATAAGAAGCCCAACAGTGCCACCTTGTGAGAGCTAATCAAATATTTGCCACCGTGACAACTTTTTAATTGCACAATTGTAACAATGTATTTTTAACAAACCCATCACTGAAACCCAGGAGATCGTCTGTTATTGGTTCACAGTTGTTGAGCTCTGAATCTGGCTTCTGTTCAGCACTGCAGTACAGGAGAGGAAAAGATATATTAGTGCACCTGCTTTGGCAAGAAAGCATATATCTCTATATCAAATGTTTAAGTGCCACACTTAATCAGGCATAATTAGAGACACCCCTTGGTATCAGGCTTTTTGAGCGCCTGAAAATGAGATGTGCATTATTTTGTAATTACTTTGAAGTGAGCTCAGTGGCAGTTAGCCCTCATCAGTTTTCTTGCCAACACTGCTATGACAATAATGAGGAAGTTGTTGGTTTTATACCTGTTCTCTGTGGGGTGATCGTCCGCTGAGTCTCCTTTTTGGTTTGCCAGGGCTTCCTCATCATTCTTAAAGCTACTGAGGAAAAAGCAAAAAAAACAAAAGCTCTTATTATCAGATGGCATATTGTTGAGGCTGTGGGAACTAATGTGTCACTGCATTTCTGGTTTCTCCGGCTTTCATCTTTCTCTTCTGGAAGTACCTGGATGAACTGGTGTCGAAAGAAATCAGAGTGTTGGACAGAGCATGGAGCGTGTCAGCAGCGGAGCTGTGAAACAAGATGGACAACAAACACATCACATTCCAGAGCAGCTTTGAATTACACATGTGAAAGAATGAGAGCAAACACACCTAAACAAAGAAAACCACTTAAACCACTGAAAGCATATTTTCATAACAACCATAGCTTTGCTTACAAATCATGCTCGAGGCTCATTATATACGTAGGTAGTTTTATGTTATATTGCTGGAGTGGTAGAAGCAGTATTAAGAGCTTTTACTTAAGAAAATAAAAGTAAAATTACATCCGGAGAAATATTTCCAGCTAAAACAGCTTTAAATACCCCAAAGTAAAACTACTCCAGGCAGATGAATGGTCCCTGTGAGGTTTTTATTGCTGTACTCTACATTACTGGAGCACTAGAAAGGACACATTAATGTGCAAGGAGAATTTTACTCTTGGAGCTGGTCTAAGTGGAAGTAATTTAGCTTCCGTTTCTAATGTTTCTTAGTGTGATCTTTAACAATCCACTGACTAAAATTATACTATGTTGATCTTTGTCTGTAAAATACCAAACCAAATGCCATATAAAGCAAATAGTAACTTAATAGGTTATATAAGCTTAAATAAATTGTTATGCACAATTATAGATCAACACAGTTACATTAAAGTGCAAATTCATGCAAGAGCTAGTAACATAACCCCTGAGTTTATTCCATTCCACCTGTTGATGCTACAAAATGTGCCAGGACTGAATGGAAATCTGACCTTGGTTTTGGAGGCAATTTAGTCTGTGGCTCTGGTTCCATTTTGGGTTCAGGTTTTGTGTTCAGTCCAGATTCTGTTACAGCAGGCACTGGGACAGGTGACTTGATGACAGTGGAGGTTGGGACAGAGGACACTTTAACATCTGATTTTTCAGGGGTTGAAGCCACATCAGGGGACACAGGAGCAGGCGACTTGGTGACAGTGGAGGTCGGGACAGTGGAGGTCGGGACAGGAGACACTTTGACATCCAATTTTTCAGGAGTTGCAGTCACATCCGGGGACACAGGTGCAGGTGATTTGGTGACAGTGGAGGTTGGGACAGTGGAGGTCGGGACAGGAGACACTTTGACATCCAATTTTTCAGGAGTTGAAGTCACATCAGGGGACACAGGTGCAGGTGATTTGGTGACAGTGGAGATTGGGACAGTGGAGGTCGGGACAGGAGACACTTTGACATCTGATTTTTCAGGAGTTGAAGTCACATCCGGGGACACAGGTGCAGGTGACTTGGTG
>NW_024582371.1:2261019-2294630 GCF_018398535.1 Haplochromis burtoni
ACAGGTGCAGGTGACTTGGTGACAGTGGAGGTCGGGACAGGAGACGCTGCAGTGGTCGACTCAGGGGACTTTTGATTAGATGATATTGGGGGTTTTGATGGTGGCGAAAGATCAACCAGAGGCGTGTTAGTCTGCCCAGACTCTTTGGGTTGTGGCTCTTTAGAGGCTACTTGAAGACAATCTTTGATTAGTTCAGGGAGGGGAGCAGCCACCTTGGTGTCAAAAGTTGGCTGTTCTTGTGTAACAGACACTTGAGGGGTCTCTTCTTTTGCAGGCTCTGGGGTGGCCTTCTTCTCCAACTTTGGAGCAACCGGCTCATTAACACTCACAGCAGCAGCTGTCTTAGTGCTGGTGTCAGCACTGTAAACCACAGAGATAATGAATCAAACTCAAATCACTTGTTGCACTGGAAATAGAAACATGGTGCGGGATTTACATTTTCTGAGGTTCGGGCGCAGGCTTGGATGCAACAGATGTGACAGGAACAACAGGGGATGGCAGCACAGCGCTGGCAGGTGCAGGAGTCTCAGAAGGCTCATCATCATCAGTAATCTCCACCCTGCACATTTTTAGTCAACCACATGATGGCACAAGTAGAAATGCATGCAAGTGTAGAGCACATATTTCACATATCTTTTCTTTTTGCCTCTAGGAAAAAGGGCTTACCTTGTAGCCACAAATGCTGGACTGCTATTGCTGAGCGATGTGTCAGGCGTTTCTTGAGACCTTAGAGTTTTGAACACAAAGCCTGTGTGAATGCCTCCGTAAGTGCTCAGCAAGGCACGTCAATAAAAAGAATTTCCCACTGCATGGGAAGTTTTAAACATATGCACTGTTCTTTTATGAAAGCATTACAGAAACATGCTGTATCTCAAGATAAGCATTAGAATAGTGGCATGAGAAAATACGTACTCGTATTTCTTTGCAGCTGAAAGCACGTAAGACCGTTGCCTGGCTGCAGATTTCGTCAGAACATTACTGGCTTTCTCCGTCCTGCAGAATGAATCAGAATAATGTTAATGTAATCTCTTTCCCGGGTGTCTAACTTCAGGACGCAAGGAGAGTCTTACCGCTTCTCCAGCTCCTCGAGGCTAAGCTGGCCCTCCTGTTTCTCTGCAGCAGACCGCACAGTGTGGGGGGCTCTGAGGAACAGAAGCACAAACATGCACCTTGTGAAAAGACTCTCATCCAGCTGCCAGCAGTTAAACTGGGACTCTGAATTTACGTTTGCTCACATTTTCTTGTAGGTCTCTGAAGGCTTTTTGTTGAATTGCGGTGTTTTGCTGCAATAAAACCAGATAATAAGTAATGGAGGAAAGGTCAAACTGCTTGTCGAAGCTGTGTGGTTCAGCTGCTCTTACCTAAAGCCGTTAGATGGTGAGGATGGAGGAGGCTTGTCCACTTTAGTGAAAACACCCCTGAAGAAAAAGAAAGAAAGTCCTGAACAAGCCCTTATTTCTTTATACAGTTTGTGTGTGTGTGTGTGTGTGTGTGTGTGTGTTTTGTTTGTTTATTTTCATGTTCACTGTGATGGTGACTGAGACTCCACTTTGGCTGACTAAAATCTCTGTTTTATAAATATATATGTTTTTATATGCTTTGTGGTAAACGTATTTTATAACCCAGATGGTGGTGCTCAGAATATCAGAAGCCTTTCTCTTACCTGATAAGGTATCCGGATGTTGGCTGCCTAAACTCAAAACAGAGACTTGTTATCAGCACAGTCATGTTTCAAAGAACTGCAGATAAGCCTATGACATTAAAAACCTGGGTTTACCTCTCCGTGTCATACTTGGTTGGTGGTGGAGTAGAATTTGTTGGCGAAGACACTGGACTGGTGTCAGCAGGGGCTCCGCTCAGACGGCTGGCTTTAACTTCTGCTATCCTGCAATGGAATTTGGTTTTATCTTATTTTCATTTATTTCCTATGTGACAGAGTAGATGATAACGGGATGATGGGTATCGTGCTTAAACAGGGGTGTTTACCATGGTTTCTCCTCTTGCGTTTCATCCTTAGAGTCATTGCTGCGTTGCAACCAGCTGGCGTCTCCCCTCAGCCTTGTCCGGACTTTGGTGGTACGCAGCACGGACGCTCTGTCTCCCTCTGAGATACAAACATGTGCATATCACACACCCGCACGCAAGCTCACATTTGAGATATGATACACACTATATGCTGCATCATAATGACAGCTTAATAATTGTCTGCTTGATAGCTTCTAAGATATACAGTCCCCCTTTGAGCCAGAAGACACTATATCATCAACCACTTGTAGTTTGCCTTAAATCAGGGTAATAAGTGAATTTATAGCCAAGAGCCCGGCACAGATGCATAATACTCCCAGCTTTTATTGGAGGAAACACATCATCTCACATTAAAATCAAAATCTGCTCACCTTTTGACATGCTTGTTTCACGGGGTTCTCGCTCTCTTCTTTTTTCTCTTTTCTTTGCAGGCCACTAAATTACAGATAATTCAGAGAGATGATTGGCATCTTGTAAAAATTAGGCGTATGATGTGAGCAGCGAGTTGCAACTTTGTTCCCACACTATGTCCCCTCCCATTGAGAAACATGTGCTGTGTCAAACATTCCTCAGTTTCATCCTTAAAACATGCCGACGATCCTGTTTGTCCGCTTTCCAAAATATGCAGCGATTGACCAAATATGAATGGACGCAGATAGGCATTCTGTGTATCTGACACTCTGTAACAATATAAACTGGCCCACATAAGATTAACCTGATTACACAAATATCGCTTTCTATTCGCTCATTTCCAAATGAACTAAGCCCCAGCTATTTAGGATCAGAAAACAGAAACGAGTTGCTCAGAGGCAAGCCTACGTCCTCAGGGGAACTTCAGTAGAAAGGGGAAAATACTAATGAAACAATCACAAGTGTGCCCTTATCTGAAAGTAGACACAGAGTAGAGCTTATGCAAAACTGTGGAGTATTGTTAAAGTCAGAATGCAAATATCACTTTTAAAAAAAAAGTCCTTCCTTAGGCTGTGAATTCATTCCCTTTGGAGTAAGTCGGCGCAATATCTCTTGAGGATTTTCCTGAATATTGGTGACAAAACAAACTGAGGGCTCAGAGACCATATTTATCTTTGGTTTAGCACATCAGTCTATAAGAGATAAATGATTAATGAAAGCCAATAGCATTTTAAAGCAAGCCCCGAGCACGATGGGAAGCAATCATGGCAAAGAAACACCCAGAAAATGAGAGGGCAGACACTCATAATGAACACTTTCAACAAACAGTTTATGTAACCCAACCAATCCGATCACTCTGACACTTTAAAAATACACAACATATCATGTCATGAATAAGTGACATAACAACACCAGAGTTCCTACCTGCTGTCACTTTATATCCAGCACAGGAAGATTTGTTGAGGATCTGTGTCCTAGTGAGCGTGGTTGGTGTGAACAGAGGAAAAGTCTTTCTCTGTCTAACAGGTGTCTCAGCCCGACGTATTAGCCAACAGGTACAGGCGTGAGCACTAACAAGCCCAGCCAGTCAAGGGAGGTAAATATGGGGTGGAGCAGCGTGTGTTTGTCTATCCACTTTTGTGTGTGTGTGTGTGTGTGTGTGTGTGTGCGTAAGAGAGGTTGCTAAGAATTAATTTCTGTTTACTACATCTGGGCTTTGTTCATGGATGACAGCAAGCACATACCTGTCGCACAGGTGGCTGGCAATCAATGCTTAGAACCAGCAAGGCATAGGGGCAACGACAAGGTGCACTGCATGGCAAACATAAACGAAGTGACACACAGCAACATCTCCTTTGGGAAACACTCGTCTCATGCTCACTGGGTAGGACAGCCCAGGAAGCACAAGCATTAAAACAAGAACAAGAACACAGCACAGAGCCGAGATAATGAAGAGAAACAGCGGTCGTCAGAAAAAATAGAACACAAGCTTGGAACATTCTTAATTTTATTCTTAAAGCAAAGGTGTTTTATACTTTCACGTGTGTTTCTGTGAAGGAAAAATCATGAATGCTGGCGTGAATATTGAATTTCTTATATAAGCTCTGGTAAAGGTCATTTATGGATTACCCTGTGCTTTGCAATACGCAGGATATCCTAGGAAGAAAAACAAATGAAAGCCCATTGTAAACAAACTGTTTGCTCAATCCGAGCGACTATATCCATGTTTGTGTAAGAGAAAGTCAAGGATGTGCCTGCAATTGTCGAGCAATTTTTTTCTCCTACAAATGGCAAAAGAACACTTTCTGAGCATTTGGCCACAGTTTCAACTTTCTGAAACCACACTGTGCCTTAGAAAAAGCACAAAAACCCGATAAACAGTCTGTGTACATATTTACGAGGCCGTTTCAAAATCACAGGTGTAGATAGGTTTCACAACAAGTCACAGAAAGTAGGTGGAAGAGGAAATTGGCAACTCTGAATGCCAAAGTGTCGCTCTGGCAAGCACACTTGCAAGTGTAAATCATAACGTGTATTATTCACCTGGATCTCTCTCCCTTGTTCCCTTGTAGAAGAAACCAGTCAGACGGCCTTGCCCAGTGGCTCTGACTCTAGCAAGTGAATCATTAGGGTGCTGCTGCTCAGAATTAAAATGAGAATGCAAAGTATCTGAACATAACCCCCACCTTATTCTCACCACACCAAGACATGGAATGACAGAAATGCTGAACAGGGAAAAGACAAACTTAAGTAATGTAACCAATGCATTTAACGCAGTGAAGCACGTCAGTGTCGACGACTTCATTAGTATCTCAACTTTCTCATTTCCACGTAGGAGATGGATGTGTAAATATTAAGATTATAGCTGTGTTTTAGTATTACCCAGCCCATCATTGTTTTTAATGACAGTGCTTGAATAACACAGAGTCTCCCTGACTCATCAAAGCACACGCCATGCTTATGACACCCAGCACCTAACAGCTGAGTGACTGGAACCTGTGGATGTTAATCTAGTTCACATGATGTCATATCAGAATTTTATTAGACTGATGTGCATGCATTTACCTGTGCACTGAAACCACTACTGGTGGCTGTGTTTATTTCTCCTCTTATATCAGAAATGGTGCACTCAAATTCTGCTAATTTTCTCCTCAGGATGTCGTCCCCGTGGACAACAACACAAGATACCGACCCAAGGAAGTATTTTGGTACAGAGGTTGGCAGAGGTTTGTTCTCTCATTGTGCAGGAACAAGATCCTGGGTTTGAATCCACTGCCTGGCCATGACCTTTCTGTGTGGAGTTCGCGGATTCTCTGTGGGTACTACGGCTTCCTCCCATGTAGGTCCAAAGACCTACACATTAAGCACTATGGTGATTTAAAATTGGTTGTAGGTGTAAGTGTGAATCACTCTATTAGACATTTAACAAACAGGTGCGTCCAGTGCATTCCCCATCCCTCACCCTATGACAGCTGAGATGTTCCAGCCCAAACCAGATGAAGACATGAGTGGTTGGATATTCATAGGGAATATGAACAGTAAAAAAAAAAAAAAAAAAGAAAAAAATCATAATGATGTGAGAGTGTTGTTTAAACAGTAGTTCCCCCTTGGGGAGGTCTGGAGTTATAGCAGACTGCAGAGACTAAATAAAAATAACAGATGGCTCTGCCCTGCAGGCAAGGTGTGGGCAACTTTGTAAAAGTGCTGCCAGGTAAGCAAAGAGCAGATAATAAAGCTGCACTAACTACCACAACTACAAAAAAAAAAAAAAAAAAAAACAACAACAAAGAAATCCCCTTGGCTTCAACACAGTGTGTAATAAAGAGAGACCCAAATGTATTGGCTGTCAAAATCCTGATTTCTGTCGTGACGCCAAACAAGTTAGGACTTGTTTTTTTCTGTAATGTCCCACACTGCAGATGCATTTCTAACCAATTAGTGTTTCAATGAAATTCTGTATCGGTTTATGGCTGAAGGACGCGTCTGAGAGCCTTGTTTGCGTGGGCATGTTTGCAGTGACGGTGCAGTCAATTCTCTTAGAAAAGTTTTCCACATACTTCTGGAACCTGACTGCAGGGATTTGTCCCCTTTCAGCTACGAGATGATCAGCGAGGTCAACCACTGATGTTAGGCAATAAGACCTGGTTTACAATCAGCCAGTTAAGCTATCCCAGAGGTATGTGACAGGGTTGAAGTCAGGGCTCTGTGAAGGCCATTCAAGTTCTTTTCACTCCAAACTCTGAAAAACATTTCCTAAGAAAACCTCACGTTGTGCATGAGGGCATTGTCAAGTTTAATCAGCAAAGGACTTTCTGCCCAGACAGTTGGAACAAATATGTAAGCACAAGACTGTCTACAGTATCGCTGAAGATTTCACTTAACAGCATGTCAGAAACTTGTGCAACGTCTGTTCCAGGCCAAACATTCACATAATCATATATTACACACATGTAAATATATATATATATATATATATATGTTCTATCAAGAGCATGTGGAGGAATGTATAAAGGCATTTTGAAATCTCAAGAGCAGCATCTCAGTGTTTACAAGTACAAAGAACAGAAGACAACAAAAATCAGCTGTGATCACTGTACTGGCATTAAGAGTGGATGTACTCTGCAGTTTGTGTATGATCAGACTGCAATAAGGGCACCAGTACCAGCACCATCTGCTGCCATCTACTGGTGGGATGCTGCATGAAAAATAAAAAAGGCATACAAATGCTTCACATGGTGAAGTTTATCTAGCACTAGTGACTTCCATCATTTTCCATTTAGTATTACCGCATCACATTATTCTCATTATGAGTTTAATTGTATAAATGCCCAGAGCTCTACATGTCTCAGCAGTCTCTAATTCCAGCCACCTGTCAAGCCTCGCATCTGAGTTGAGGATAGCTCTCTACGGTGCGTGCAATCGCATCCTTCAGGCTGACCAGTGGTGTGTAGCCCAGGTCTTCTTTGGCACGTTTACAGTTGTAGTAGTGGTGGGTTCCAGCCAGAGCCACTCTCATCGGTGTAAAAGTTGGCTTGAAAGATATTAAAGGACTCAATAGTACGGACAGCAGCCAGAGGAGAAGCGCCAGTCCGTACACCAAACTGTAAGGCAGGTGGTAGCGGGGAGGAGGATATCCAAGACCCACCAATACTTGAGACATGAAGTCCCAAAAGCGAATTGGCTCATCGTTGGTTATGTGATATGGCTGGAAGACAAATGGAGAAAAATTAAAGTAAATTAACTGATCGAAAAGCATGTTAACCACTTGGTGCCACCACTGCTGTGGATTTTATTTTAACTCACCTTCCCACATATGGGGGAGTCTGCTCTCAGCCGTTCAGCAGCCAGAATGTGTCCATGAACTACATTCTCCACAAAGGTGAAATCTACCAGATTGGTTCCATCACTGAAGGAGACAAAAACTAATTATTTAACTGAAAACCATCAAGACATCCTTTTTGAAAATAAGTACTAGGATCGAATAATTAGTGGTAGTAGCATGCTTTCATGCTGCTTTCACAGGAATTACAATGTTAAGTAGCTGTTGTCAGATGCTGCTAATCACATGAACAGTTGATCATCAGCAAGTGCGAGCACTGCTATGAAAGCAAACGTTTGAGCGCTTTATTGGCATTGAGCAGTCAGGTGTGTGGTAACACAATGCCACAATTCTCCCAGGAGTGAACGATTCAGCAAATTCACCCCAAGGTCAGATTGAGTAATATTCAGAAAACTGCCCAAAAGCTACATCTCAGACTGTACATGTGTAAGTTGGCGTGTTAAAAGTTAAAGTTCATGACAGTACAATTCGTAAAAAACTGAAAAAGTACAGCCCATTTGTAAGGACTGCCAGGAGAAAGCCTCTTCTGTCATAAAAGAACACGGCAGCACAGCATAGGTTGGCATAATTACATCTAAACAAACCACAAGAGTTCTCGAACAATTTCCTTTGGATGGACCAAACCAAAGTTGAGATGTTTGACCAGAATACACAGTGCCACATTTGACAAAACCCAAACACATCATATCAGCACAAACATGGTAATGGAGGGAATCGTGATTTTGGCTCGTTTTGCAGTCACGGGACCCGGACACCTTGCAGTCAACGAGTCGACCACGAAAAGTATTCGAAAGTCAAATGTAAGAACATTCATCCGACAGCTAAAATTCTGGCAAAACTGGGTTACGCAACAGGACAATGATCCCAAACACAGCTGAATGGCTGAAAAAGAACAGAATCAGTATGTTGCAATGAACCAGTCAAAGTCCACACCCCTTCCTGGCTGAAATACCATAGAAGGCCTTAAACAGAGTTGTGGGTAAACATCAATGAACTGAAGCAATGTTGTAAAAAGGAGTGGGCCAAAATTCCTCCACTTTTATGTGAGAGATTGATAACGTCATACAGAAAGCAATTCAAGTTTGTTTTGTTTTTCACATGGCTGTGTGGGCTGAGCCACTATCTCAAGGCTGCTTTCAGCTTCGTATTTCAGAAACACCAATACTTCACTGATAACTTACCTTGTTTATTAGAAGAGAATGCTAAAATCCTTGATTCAACTCGGTATTGTTTCACCATCAAAACCCACTCAAGACCAAAGAAAGCCTCGCTTTCAAATCCTACAACTCCATGTTGTCACTTTCTGTCAAATGCTGTGAGTCCAGCCTTCCACACCACAAACAACACATCACAGTGTTTTATGCTGAAGGCAGTACATGCAGATGCAGCAGCTGCTGGCTCCCTCAAATACATAAAATAGATTGGGGGGTGTTTTTCTTGTCTTTTTGCTGACGCAGGCTTTACTCTGAGCTCTTATGACACACGTGCACTGATGTCGTCAAAGAAGCATAGGAATTGGACTAAAATCAGCAGAGCTTCAGATCATCAGCAGTGATTGTTGCTGAACTGATTATCATTTAGTCTTATCAGTTTGTTAGTTGTGTTTTATCATATAAAAGCTGTTTCTATTAAGTGAGTGATTATTAAATTTTTAAAATGCTATGACTCACCCAATGATGAATTTCATTTTGCCCCTGCGAGCCGTGTCCACCAGGATGGGAACCAGCTGTGGATCTCGAGGACCAAAGATGCCGTGAGGCCGAATTGCAACTGTGAGGAAGCCCTTTTGCTTGTCACAAGCCTTGAGGACCAGCTAAACACAAAAAACAGAACAGGATACAGCTGCAAAAGAGTGTCTGCAACTTCCAGACTTCAGCTCTAAGCCCCTACAGGCTCACTTTTCTCAAACAACCCACAGAATAGCAAATGGACAAGAAACAAGAATTAAGGAATAAAAATTTGGAGGGAAATAAATGTAACATTTGGACTCTCTCTGCACTAATACGCATTAAAAAAAACAAATTTAGCCTATGTGCTTTTGAACCTCATCATTTAGATGTCAGGTATCATAGGCTGTGCACCCAAGCCAAAAACCTGTTTTTCCATAAGGCAGCTGTTCTAGAGGTGACTAGATTTGAATTCTTTGAATTGGCTCTGATGGTTCAAGAACAGTTTTTAACCTAACTTACGTTAATATAGAAACCATTAACTCGAACGTTAAAATGTTACCAGATTAAATATTGGATCTTAACAAAATAATGCAACAAGATCATGTGGAGCATGCATGTACAGTGGGGCAAAAAAGTATTTAGTCAGCCACCGATTGTGCAAGTTCCCCCACTTAAAATGATGACAGAGGTCAGTAATTTGCACCAGAGGTACACTTCAACTGTGAGAGACAGAATGTGAAAAAAAAAATCCATGAATTCCACATGGTAGGATTTGTAAAGAATTTATTCGTAAATTAGGGTGGAAAATAAGTATTTGGTCACCTCAAACAAGGAAAATCTCTGGCTCTCACAGACCTGTAACGTCTTCTGTAAGAAGCTTTTCTGTCCCCCACTCGTTACCTGTATGAATGGCACCTGTTTGAACTCATCATCTGTATAAAAGACACCTGTCCACAGCCTCAAACAGTCAGACTCCAAACGCCGCCATGGCCAAGACCAAAGAGCTTTCGAAGGACACCAGGAAAAGTATTGTAGACCTGCACCAGACTGGGAAGAGTGAATCTACAATAGGCAAGCAGCTTGGTGTGAAAAAAATCAACTGTGGGAGCAATCATCAGAAAATGGAAGACATACAAGACCACTGATAATCTCCCTCGATCTGGGGCTCCACGCAAGATCTCATCCCGTGGGGTCAAAATGATCATGAGAACGGTGAGCAAAGATCCCAGAACCACACGGGGGGACCTGGTGAATGACCTGCAGAGAGCTGGGACCAAAGTAACAAAGGTCACCATCAGTAACACACTACAACGGCAGGGAATCAAATCCCGCAGTGCCAGACGTGTTCCGCTGCTGAAGCCAGTGCATGTCCAGGCCCGTCTGAAGTTTGCCAGAGAGCACATGGATGATACAGCAGAGGATTGGGAGAATGTCATGTGGTCAGATGAAACCAAAGTAGAACTTTTTGGTATAAACTCAACTCGTCGTGTTTGGAGGAAGAAGAATACTGAGTTGCATCCCAAGAACACCATACCTACTGTGAAGCATGGGGGTGGAAACATCATGCTATGGGGCTGTTTTTCTGCCAAGGGGACAGGACGACTGATCCGTGTTAAGGACAGAATGAATGGGGCCATGTATCGTGAGATTTTGAGCCAAAACCTCCTTCCAACATGACAATGATCCAAAACACACCGCCCGGGCAACAAAGGAGTGGCTCCGTAAGAAGCATTTGAAAGTCCTGGAGTGGCCTAGCCAGTCTCCAGACCTCAACCCCATAGAAAATCTGTGGCGGGAGTTGAAAGTCCGTGTTGCTCGGCGACAGCCCCAAAACATCACTGCTCTCGAGAAGATCTGCATGGAGGAATGGGCCAAAATACCAGCTACTGTGTGTGCAAACCTGGTAAAGACCTATAGTAAACGTTTGACCTCTGTTATTGCCAACAAAGGTTATGTTACAAAGTATTGAGTTGTATTTTTGTTATTGACCAAATACTTATTTTCCACCCTGATTTACGAATAAATTCTTTACAAATCCTACCATGTGGATTCATGGATTTTTTTTTTTCACATTCTGTCTCTCACAGTTGAAGTGTACCTCTGGTGCAAATTACTGACCTCTGTCATCATTTTAGGTGGGGGAACTTGCACAATTGGTGGCTGACTACCGGTAAATACTTTTTGCCCCACTGTATATATGCATTTAAAAGCAAAAGAAGTAGGCTAGTAGGAATTTTTATTTGTTTGCATGTTAATAATGGATTGCATTTATATAGCGCTTTTCGAGACCCTCAGAGTGCTTAACAATTCCACTATTCATTCACATTCACACACTGGTGGAGGCAAGCTACAGTTCCCTGTGGGCTTGCATGGGTTTCCTCTGGGTAGTCTGGCTTCCCCCCCACAGTCCAAAGACATGCAGGTTAGGTTCAACACGCTCCAAAGCCCTATTGGTGACTCTAAACTGGCTGTAGGTGTGAATGGTTGTCTGTCTTCAGGTGTTAATCCTGTGATGGATTGGCAGTCTGTCCAGGGTGTACCCCACCTTTCGCCCTATGACAGCTAGAATAGGCTCCAGCCCCCAGTGACCATGAATTGGATAAGTGGAAGAAGATAGATGGATGGAAAAAGAGGTATACTATTAGATGGCTCAAACGTGACCCTCCATTGTATAACAACTGAGTAATGAAGATAGGAAGATATGTCAGATGGAACAAATAATATGTTGAGAATTCAAAAAAAAGATCTATTCATCATAATATGGCATGCTGAGATGAGTCAGTTTACAGATTGGAAACAATACACAAATCTGTGTATTTATGCATTCATGCACAATCCACTGTGAGGTCTTTGTTTCTCGTTTTTCTCTCTTCCTTATGCCGTTATATTTGTCTTAAATTATCCATTTTATTTTAATATATTTAACAACATTTGCATCTCCATAATCTGCATAATTACTCCAGCTGTTCTGTTCAGCCATTATCAAGATGAGGGGTTTTTTTTCTATGTATCTAACTGTACAGATACAGTCTAGATGAGGCTTAAAAATGTGACAATAGAAAACAAGAGGCTAAATTATACTTGTAAATGCATTCAAATGAAATGCAAATGAAAAGTTTATTATTTCTCCTGTTCTCTCTAAAATGTATGACTGACTGCATCAAAAAGTGGAAATTAGAGCCTTCATTTCACTCCTATTTTGGTTTAAAATAACAAATAAAAATGTCTCTCTTGCCTTTGGGCTACAGTGCCAACTACAGGGCCTTGCCAGTCACACCAACAAACTCGAATACACCCTCCCACGTTCCTGCCTACCATCTCCTGCTCAATTTTGGTCTTTGTGTAGTAGTCAATGGGCTTCTTGGCATACGGCAGATCCTCTCTCCCGTTCTTAATGTCAGTCCCCTCAAACACCACGCTGGCACTGCTGGTCAGGACCAACCTCTGGCAAAGAAAAAAAACGAAGCAAAACTGCACATTAAAGACACTTTGTCTTCTCTTATTCTCTAAAGAGTGAACTTTAGGCACCTAAATGCTCTCTCTCACCTGTACTCCAGACTCTATACAGGTCTGGATAACAGTCTGTGTGCCCTGGATGTTGACCCTCTCAAACAGAGCACGGTCGTCACTGGCAGGCGATGGAGAGGCACAGTGAAAGACCAAGGACACATCCTTCAGAGCTGCCAGCAGAGCCTGGAGCAGAACAAAGCAGACACCTGGTGAAATTTGGTTTGCATTTGTTTGTCCTGGGGCAGGAGTTTTGTTATCTGGTGCAAGAATGAATTAGAAAATTGCACTTAAAGAAATCTTTACTCTTTAAACTGACCCGATAAGCAATCATTTAAGGCCTTTTAAGCCGATTATCACCCAATATTTTGTGGTCTAGCCATTTTTTTTTTCTTTTTTGACCTTTGAGCCCTCAGAGATCTGAAAGAGCAGCCTCACTTGTTTGTCGCACAGGTCTCCCTGGTAGAAGGTGACGCCGGGCAGCTCGTAGCTCTGACGGATGTCAAACACAGAAACAGAGTAGCCTCGGTCCAGCAGCTTCTCCACCAGGTGTCTGCCCAAGAAACCGGACCCCCCGATGACCGCACACCGTTTACTACTCTGTATCAAAACAAGCAGGGGGCGATTACTGACAAGCACAAGTGAATATAAACGGCGCTGACATAAAATATCAAAGCACAACTGGGCTGATAATGATGTTTTAACTCACCGGTCGCACACGTGTAGCCATGGGAAACCAATGAGAAGTGACCAACACGTAAGTAAACCGTGGTGGGTCTCAGGCAGCGTGGGAAAAACTTTTGCGTGGAGAAAATCGATGCTCAGCGCAGACAAGATAAATGTGACGACTTTTCGTACAAGAAGCATGCGACACTGTTTCCTGTGTCATATACCCGAGCCCAAGGAAACCGCGCACGACCCACCTGAAATGTTCAATCAGCTGAGAGAGAACCGCTCTGTCATTGGTCAAGTCACGAAGCTGACCCTTGCGAAAAGCCAGTAGTATTTGGGATACGTCAAAGAACGCCACCACATTGACCAATCAGGGGGCAGAAGCTTATTTCAGCCGTCCGCCAGCTCAAAAACCACGCCCCTTGTAAATCTAACTTCAAGGAGCCAGCTTGAAAATCGTGATGTTTGATACTTAGTAGCCCAACAATCAACATCTTTTCTGCAGTATATCCGCTATCTCTCCTCTGCACATGTCCAAACCATCTCAGCCTTACTTCAAACATTTTGTTCTACAAGCCACTCAAACAGAGCTTACACAACTGCCAAAAATGAAAGTACTGCAAGCAGAGTGAAGGCTTTATAATGTGAGGCGTGTTGGCATATACAACCAGTAGCGGTTTTTGATAGGGGCGACACGGGCAGTCCTCGGTGCGCCTGCTCGCTGCTGAAGTCAAAGTAAACTTTATTGTCATCTCTGCTACATACAGTCCAGTATATAGAGAGACGATACGACGAGGCTCCAGTTACAGCAGTGCAAGTAAACAAACAATAAATATAAGAAGAGTAAGAAAATAAATATACACTTTAGGACCAGGAGTAAAGGGATCAATAACAATTTAAAATGTATAATTTACAGTTTGATGATTTAAAGTCTCACACACAACCCGTCGAAAGGGGAGGGGGGCGGCTGCTTCCAAATAGAGCACATTTCATTCATAATGATGTAAATCCAAACCCATTATGTATTCCTTATTTGAATCCTGGGTTGTGCGAAATCCCAGAAATTCACCCTAGACAAAGCCAGTCTGTGAACTAAGGTGTAGGTCTATTAGGTTATGTTGTGGTGATCCTCGGGTTGGGGGATTTGTGTTCATACTGGAGTGCAAAATTAAAACCAATGGAAGATGGACAAGAAAAGTTCAAAGTCATCAGGTGCTCAGTTTAGAAAAAAGAGAAAAGAAGAGGAAGAGAAACGAGCAAAAGATACAGGAAAGCAGATGTGTCATTGGATAATGGCAGGTCATCCTGAAACAATCAGAATCAGAATCAGAATACTTTATTAATCCCTAAGGAAATAATGTGGATTACAGTTGCTCCAAAAATAAATCGTAAAACTCCAGAGGGATCAGACTCGTGTTTGTGTGAGTTTTGCAGAGAGCAGCGGAATTGATTTCTTGAAGCGTTCTTTATGGCAGCAGGGTTCAGAAAGTCTGAGGGAGAATGAGGTCTGCTGGGTCTGCTGGGTGGAATGAAGCAGGGATGATGGATTGTGCGTGACTGAGAGCAGCTATATCAGTGAACCTCTGCTCCTCACTTACTCCAGCGCATCCAGATTCAGGCCAATGATGCTTCCAGCCTCGTGGATTAATTTGTTGATCCTGCAGGCATCTCTGGCACAGATCTCCACCATCTCGGTGCATATATTACAAGATCTGTGCTTAAGCATAAATAACCTGCTCACATATGATGCAAATATCACAGACTGTAGAAAAGTGTTTAGAAAAAATTAAATAAATAGATATATAAATAAAATAAGAAGAGCCTTCTAATTGCAGTATTAAACTCCATATAACTTGGGCTAATAACTTCTCGTTTCATGTTCTTCTTTATTGATTCTGGAGAAGATTATGCTTTTTCCACGTCGTGCTAACCCTTATTATTATTATTATCATTGTGCATTATTGTGAGCAATGATGAGTTTATATAAGACTGTATTATATTGTGTTGTATATAAGCGTTTTATTTTATTTTTATATTTTTAATTTATGTTCTTTAGTGTGCACTGGGGGCCGTGGATGCTTTGGTTTTTGACAATAAAGCTGACTTTGACTTGATTTATTGTCTCATCAGACTGTGTTAGACTCTCAGTGTGTTTCTGAATCCCTAGCACGGAGGAAATTAAACTGATTACCACGAGGAATCACACCATTTACATAATGAAATGACATCATATCTATTTAGGTATGACTTCTCAGATCTCCACATTATCTCCAAGCAGCTTCTATCCGTAGCACACCTTCTGCGCCGCTGTGAATGTTGTTACCGTAAAGCACCCCGTGATTTTCACCAACCAATCAGCTTTTTTCCCGACTGTTGCGTTTGATTTCTACTTCTCGTTGTGCCTCCGTGCATCCTTTCTCTAACTCCTCCACGTCCAGGAACCACTGGTTGTCCGCTGGCACAAAAGGTAAACAAATCAAACATCCGCTTCGTGACACAAGCTGGTTCGCCTGCGCTTTTCTTTTTTCATCCACATTTTAGCAGGTAGGCTGTTACAGCGAAATAAGAACGATGCTTTACTGTATAACATATTTCTCCCAGACTAGGTGTCATTAAAGCAGTGATGTAAACTGGAAACCGCTTTATTGTCTTCCCCTTCCCAAAATGACAGCGTCACAGCCCAGACGAAAACAGTGATTGGCCTAAAAGATCTGCAGCCAGATTTGCCAGGTACACATAGAGCAACTGATGGTGAGTGAACATATTTCATTATTTAGAAATTACGTAATTCCGTGTTCGTGTGTGGCATCTGACTGGTATAACTTGTAAACCGGCAGTGGTTAGGTATGGGGGAAAACACGTTTTGAATACAATACTTTATATTTTTTCCTCCTGTGTCCCCACCACCAGGCAACCGTTGCCAAGAGACCATCCCTGCAGGGTCCGGTGCCCCCTCCTCGCAAGAAGACAGCCCCCAAGCCAGAGCTGACGGAGGTACAGAAGCAGGAGATCCGGGAGGCCTTTGAGCTGTTTGACACTGATGGCTCTGGATACATCGATGTGAAGGAGCTTAAGGTAAAAGATCTCATGCCCTGATGTCTACATGTACAGTTAGCTGCATATATAGTTATTTGGCACACTCATCATTTAGTGCTTCATTTAGCCAAACTTATTTAAGTTAAACTGAAATGATGACTATCGACCCAAAGTAAAGACTTTGTTCACTATTTTAAAAGGGCTTAAATATATAAGGGGATAAAATAAGTTCATTTTTTTTAATGTTTTTCTGCTGGTAAATACTCATTCTCATTGCACAGTGATGGACTCTGTTTGGAAGCAACCTTACAATCTTCTATTTGAAGTTTTTTTTTAACCTTTTTTTAAGACCGGCTAAAGACCAGATTAACTGTTATTATGTCCCACTGATACGATACATAATTTATCCTGCCGCTGCTAAGGAAGGATAATTACCTATGTATGCTTTGAATATCTGCGTTTCTTACTCTGTGTCAGGTTGCCATGAGAGCTCTGGGATTTGAACCAAAGAAAGAGGAGATCAAGAAGATGATAGGTGAAGTTGATAAGGATGGCACAGGAAAGATCTCCTTTGCAGACTTCCTCACTGTCATGACGCAGAAAATGGTAGACATGTGTTGCATTGCTTTTATTTCTATGTTACTAAAGAGTTGTATTGTCCGGAGTAAAGTACTCTCCCTCTTCTCTAATTTTAGGCTGAAAAGGACTCTAAGGAGGAGATCTTAAAAGCTTTCCGGCTGTTTGATGACGACGAGACGGGCAAGATATCATTCAAGAATCTGAAGAGGGTAGCCAAAGAGCTTGGGGAGAACCTGACAGATGAAGAGCTGCAGGTGAGGCTCTACATCATGGCATAAAAGAGCTAATAATAAAATATCAAAAGCATATTACTGTATCTAGCTGGTGGGTTGTGTTGACAAAGCCAAAGGCTGTGAAGGCAATTTAGAATAATGTCAACACAGCATTTGCTCGTGAATGCTATCAAGCCAGCTTGTTTTGCTTTCTCCATCTCTCAGTTCTTCTTTTCATTTCCTCGTGTTTTGTGTGTTTCTGCAGGAAATGATAGATGAAGCGGACAGGGATGGAGATGGGGAAGTGAACCAGCAGGAGTTCCTGCGCATTATGAAAAAAACCTGCCTGTACTGAAGCAAATGAAAGGCATTAAGGTTGGGTGGACCAGGCTGGATCAGTGAGGGTGTTTTGCTGCTCATCCATTTATCCAGAAAACAAAACCTTATTATCGTTGTATAGTGCCATAATTTTTTTTTTTAAATCAGTCAAGACATTTAAGCTTCAAAAACTACAATCATTACAAAACCTTTAAAGACTTGGACAAAAAGTCTAGCAAAATGCCAAACCACCCTTCTTTCAGTTACATGACAACATACTGCCAAAACTGTAAGAGTACACCCTCTTACCTGTTAGAATGCTGCATTCATTTATGAAGGATATATATTGATAATATTATAGAGGTTATTCATTGTGCCTGCACCAATACAGTGACACGTAGTACATTCCAGCGCTTTGTGTGATACTTTGTGCATTATGTTAGCAGTGTCTGTTCACTCTCGTATACTGGTGACTCCCATTACCGTCTCATGTTTCGGCTCTTTTATACTGGTTTTCCTGGGAAAATTTGCAATGCAGTGAAGGTGTTTGTTAACCACTGACGACTGGAGAGCGCTCTGTCTCATCTCCGTGCTGCCTGTGGATTTGTGCCTGTGCCTCTTAAAGGGGTAATTCTCACATCAGGGAAGCTGCCTCTTAGCACACCATCATCTTGGATCCCACACCTACAGGCCATTACACACCAAGTGCATTTTAAAAAGTGACATAAAATTTAGAATTTTTTTCTGTTCCAAACTTTTGCGGAAAATTCGTCCTCAAAACCAACATCAAGCGATGATGAGTCGGTCCTGGGAAGTTCTGGGTTCATCCAAGCTGTATCACGACTGCTTCCGGACATATTTCATGATGTCAGTGGGGCAGTTTGAGCTCTTGTCGGCAGAGTTGGGAAAACATTCGTGTTCAGAGAGCCGACTGACCCAGAGCAGTGTCTGAGGTAAAATACTGTTATCTAACTATTTGTATATTCAGTACTGTGCATGATTCAAGGTACAGCACACTTCTTGCCAAGTGAAAAAAATCGAGCTTGTTTCAAACATATAAATGACTGCATTAAGAATAGGTGACTCTCATAAAATATTTTTAACCAACGAAATATTCGCACAGATTTTATGCGTCCGGTGTGTAAAGCCTTAAGGCTGTGTAAAATAAAACATGGATGTAGCCTTGTGAAACCTTGTTTAGAAGCTTTCACTTGAACAATTTGCCCATTTCATTTTTTTTTTAAATAACTCTTTCACCCATAAAGATGACCTTTGAATGCCTCCCCGTACCTTTAATGACCACTTTGACACCTCTGTATTTATCAATAAAGGTGTGGTTTGACCACCTTTAGTGGTCAAATAGTTTCCAAGGGTAGTTGCATTTGCAGACACCCCCCTCACTAAATTCTGACCAACACAGTCATTTTGTTGTACAAGCAGGTCTGAAATGTGAAAAAAAAAACCCAGTCAGTTTAGAAAACAGCTTCAAGGGTTACTCTTAGTAGGCTTTTAACAGGTAACAGGTAACGCTGGGTTTAACTCTTAAAGAGTTAAAGAGTTTAACTCTTAAAGAGTTAAACTCAGCATTACCTGGGTGTGACTGTGAAAGCAACAACACTGCTTGACCATATAGTAGTGAGTTGTCAACCAACAGGTATACCTGCACTAATACAGTTTTAAAAAAGAAGAATCAAAATAGCATCATGCTGATGAGAAACATGTGTCTGAGACCCTTATTTAGTGAGGAAGCTGTGTACTTAGCTTATAGGTCAAATAAGTACTACAGCAGTTTGTTTAAAGACATTTGGAACTACAAGAGCTGCCCCTAGTGGCCTGTGAAGGAAATGCAGGCTTAAGTCAGTTTGCATTGGCTTCACTTTCCAGGTCCAGAAGCTGCATCCTTGTTTTTTTTATGTACAGTTTTTGGTCACATTGTCTTAAAGGGATTGTTAATATATTTTCTGGCATGCTTTTGTGCGTATTTTATCATCAATATTCCTGAATGTTTTACATAATGTCTTGTGAATTGAATTATGTAAACAGCACAACAGTATTTCAGTTAAAATTAAACCCAATGAAGCAATTTGTCCTCGTGTCCTGTTTATTTTTACTTTCATTTTTAAATGAGCATTGCTCATTTGAGTGGCTCGACTTTGGATTTATCTCCAATTTTTTTAAGTTGCATCATAAAACCTTGAATGTATTTTTTTCTGATGCTATTAAACACAGATCCTATGCGGTCTTCTGCTGCTGTAGCCATTCTGCTTCAAGGTTTGACAGGTTCTGTGCTCTTCTGCATATCTTGGTTGTAATGAGTGATTATTTGAGTCACTGTTGCCTGAAGTTCTGACAGCTTGAAGCAGTCTGGCCAGTCTGACCTTCAGGAGGCCACCTTGACTATGCTTCAGTGTATTGGGTTGCTGCAATTTGTCTGAGTACTTGGATGTGATCTTTAATAAGCAGCTGAACAGATATAACCAATCAAGTGGCCAGTGAGCATATATGCAGACTGGTTGTGCGCTAAGCCCAAGTAACACCTATCCCTATCCAAAACAGTATGTTGTCATGTGGCCTCCAAACAAAATACATAAAATAAACAGGTGATATTCTCCAGAGTAAATGACAGTAGAAAATGGTGTATATTGTGAGTCACTAACAAACAGTGAACTGTACAAATATAATATAGAATTTACAAACCAATGACAAGGCCTGATTAGTAGCGCTGAAGATCAAAAATTGGGTCACAGAAAAATCTTCCCCACATCCTAAAAGAACTGCTTTGATTGTCCCGATGAGTTGCTGAAAAAGCATTGATTATGATGATTTAGCTCAAATGTTTGTGAGAATAATTTCTAAGAAGGGTTTGGTTAATTAAAAAAAAATCCAAAATCAAAATGTGCAGACCTACCTGGAGATTATTGCAGAGGAGAAGGTGTATGAGGAGCAAGAACCGAGTGTCTGAGGAGTGACGGAGAGCGCGGGATGACAATGAGCAGAGGAACACTGAGCATTGTGTTCAGGCTGTAGCTAGCGCACGTGCTGGCCATCTTAAAGAATTAAACTTTATTTGAAGACTTGAAGGTGCAAAGCCAACAAAAAAAAAAAAAAAAAAAAATCGCACCAGCACAGCATTAAAAGGCTCATATCAGACATTTACCATGGCACAGTCACTTATTAAGTATGACATTGTTTGATGCTATCATCTACACAAGCACACAATCAGAAACATTTACTTTCTATTCATTCAGTTTTTCCAGTTACAGCAACTCTAATGATCAACAGACAAACAGAAAAAAAAAACATTGAGAATCATAGCTGCTCAATAATGTAAGACTATCTGACTGAGATATTTCATAGACTGCCTGTGTAAAGGACACATACTGGCTCAGCTTTGACTCAGTTTAGTCTTCGAGGCAAAGTCTGCACTAAGTTTCCGCATCACCTCTGCATGACTCTGTCCTGCTAGCTCCTGTCGTACACTCGAGTAATTTTCCTTGACAAAGTTGGCAAAAGGCGTGGGAGCACGTGGCTTAGAAGGCGTCAACAAGACAAGCTGACCAGTGCAGAGGGCGCACACAAATCTCTGCGTGTCCAGTGACTTGGAATGACGGCCGATCCTATATGGAATCACAGTAAAAAAAGAGACATTAATCAGGCTGAAATGAGCTCAAACGCTCTGGAAACACACAGCGACTCATAAAATGGAGTAAGTGGTTTTGGTTTACATACGTGTTCTTGCAGCGAGTGCACTGGTACTGGAATTTGTACTTGATGTCATAGCTGTGGCAGCGCGTGACCATTGGCAGCTCCGGATGTGCCAGTGTTGCTTTGCGAGCATAGAGCTTCCAGAAGTTTCCATGCCCGTCCCTTACACCGTTAATCAGCCATGTTGCAGCATGACACATTTCATGTATCAGTGTGTCCCTGAGACGATCTAGCAGGGAAGCACAAAGACAATGTTGTCATACAAGACGATGTACCTCGTATATATGCGCACGCACATATTCAGGAACAACAGCACAGTAAGAGGTTCTAAAGCTCCACAAGGTCGCAGCTTCCCTGACAAGCAAATAATTCTAGGGGACCTTAGTAAGCCATTACCTGCACAGTCACAGACTTTCTCTGACAGTTCTATGCGGGCGTAGCGGTTTCCTCCACCCTTTTCCTGCCCTGTAACGCAGTAGCCAGCTGTTTTACGCATCTTCTTATTCCAGGTCACTGACATATTCACAGGGAGCTAAAAAGAAAGAAAGTTAGAAATAAATGAAAACAAAAACTCACCCTGTTAGCAAAGACATTAAACAATGCAATGTATAAATATTTCGTTCTTTACACAGAGCGTTTCATCATATTTAATTTACAATAATAATAATAATATAAAAAGAATACTGGAGTTTTAAATTGTACATCAATATTGAAAGAACTGCATGGGAGATTCCGGCCTTTGCTCACAGTTCATATCTTCATTCTTGAAACTCATTAGTGAGCATTTTATCATTTAGCACAACAGCTATCCTACACAAAACAACCAGAGAGCTTTGCAGCTTCAATATGTGACCCATCCTTGACTTATGACAACATAACACACAATATATTACAGATGGTGGTTCTACTATGGCTGCCAATGGACTTTAGGCAACCAGTGAAAGCAAGGGGGATTTCACAAAGTCTGGAGATTTTCTTTTACATCACGTGCATCAAATTAAATATTCCTCAGCTTCAAATGGAGAACAGTCTGGTAAACAATGAATCTTCATTACCTTACTCTCAAACACTGTGGTGTTGTACAGGTGGTAGAGTTTACTTGTGAGTGCCTCTTTGTTCTGCTTAAAGCTGCCCACATAGCTGGAGCTGGGATTTGTGAGCGACTGCAGGAAGCAGCCCGGGGTCTTACACAGCACATTCCTAGAGGGAAGCAAACAGAGCAAAATGAAGACAAACGTTCGTGTATAAAAGGAAAAGGCTCACTATCTGGTGTCCAATTAGTGCATCCACTAGACGCACTTGCTGGTTGGACCGTGTCTCGGCTCGCTCTGACTGACGGCGGGCTTCAAGATCGATGATTTTCCAGGTGTCTTCACACCTAATGATTTAGAGCCTGGTGTTTGGGATACAGGAGGAACTGAGACTGTCCCAGCAGGCTCCTTATCGCTCTCTAAATTTAATTGGAAAAAGGAGAGGAAGAGATATGAGCATGACAAGAAAAAAACAAAAGACTGTCAGATTCAAACATTCAGAATTAAGCAGTTACCGTACCTTTGCTGTTGTTCGGTAGGAATGAATTCCCTATGAAATTGTTTTTCTTTTTCAGTCTCTCCAGCAGGGATGTGAACTCCTCCTCAGAACTGCTTGAATCATCCAGCTTGGAAGGCACTGAAAAAGTGCGCTTGGGAGAGATCACTAATGTTTTAGCTCCGTTTGAAGGACGACACAAAGGAGACAGAGCAGGAGGAGAGGGGAGTGACGGCGAAGTTTCATCGTCATTGCACAGAGGAGGAGTATTCTCACTGGTCTTTGGAAGTGACTTGGGCCTCGTGTGACGGGTTCTCCAAGTGCTCTTCAGCACAATATTATCATCATCCTCATCGTCGCTGACAAAGACAGGTGAATTAAACAGAGACAGGGGTCGCCTTGTTTGAGGCTGGGATGTTGGAGTATTGGTCTTCTTAGGAACTACAAAAAAATTTGAGAGAAAAAAAATAAATTAACAGACTTTTACATATGCATCTGACACATATTTAAAAAAGCAGCAACAGGGAAATTAGAAAAAACAAGACGCCTGATACGTCAACAAAAGCTTTGTATACAACCAGAAAATAATTTGCAAAGTGAAGAACAACCCTCTCCCGGTTTGTAAACCACACAGCAAGTGAACACTGTCACGTAGGCATAAACAACTAGGTGTGACTGACTGATAATCTAGGCCGTAGATCAGTCAGGTGCAACTTCCCAAGATGAGATTTTAGCTCATTTTCCCATTAATGAATTAAATCAATATCACTGTTATATTAGAAGCAACACAACAGGCTGCCTTGCTGATGCAACTCCAAAAGGATTTGTTTCTCCTCCCGGGATCAAATGGTAGGTAAATGTGAAGGCTATGTCATTTATTGTTGCATGTGACATCTCCCGACATTATTTGGGATCATGCTGGAAGTGAGGAACAACAGCAAAATTACCTTTGAAAGATGATTTTGGCTCAACAAAGTCATCATCTGATGAGTAGTCGTCAACTATAAAATTATGGAGGCTGTGAAATTAACCCAGGGGGAAAATGTTTAGCAGTAAATAACATTTACTTCTGACGGGAAATAAAAGTGGTGGATAAAAATTCATCGGACTCACCTGTCCTCACTGCCACTTTTAGATGTCTTCTTGGGTTTAGTATTGGGAGTTTTTGCCCGCTGAAGAACTTCAATGAGCAAAGATAAAATATCCAAAAATTGTATTGGTGGGATATATAGACAAAATCTAACCAGAAGAATGACATTAGCACTTACATGTTTCAAAAGCGGTATTGTCATCATCTGAGCTCACCACCACAATGCTTGAACTGAAAATAATAAAAGTGCTTTTTAAATATTTTAGTTATATCATAATATAGTCATTAGTGTGAAATGATAAATCAGATAGAAAATCTAGATCAGAAAAAGACAAAATGCTTCATGAAAACATTTTCATACCTGCCTGTCTTTGCAGGACTGCGTGGCTTGTGTGAAGTGGCTTTAGCTTGGGGTGTGGCTTTTTCCATAAGAACTAAGGCATTAAAGGGTAATAGGAAAAAAATTAAATCCATACATGAAACCAAAGTCACACCTTTAAGCATTGTACATTAATAAAAAAAATTTTTTTAAAAAGCCCAAACACTTACACCTGTCAAATTCATCGTCACTCGATTCGCTCAACGCAGAGTTTCTCCACTTACTTGCTGATCCATGACCACTTGTGCCAGCATGACGACTCTTACCAATTTTACTCATCAACTGCAAACAGAAGCAACAACAATAATAATGTTTATTTATTTATTCATTTTCAATCATTTACTTCATGGTGATACCATCACTTTTAAACGCAAATCAACAAAATCAACCCCTGCCATAGTGGGTCTCCAAAAAAATAAAATCTGTATATTTAACAAAATTATTTTCTTAGACTTTAATAAAGTGCTACCTGAGTACCAACATTTTGACATTAGACTATCAATTGATATTTTTCTTTTTGTTTTGGTTACCATATTTGCTCAATCCAGCATACAAGTTGAATGAAAATAGCATTTTTGTAACTAAGAATGTTTCTAGAGGCTTCAATTGACATTGTAAAATACAACCGTACTCCATTCAAAAATCATTTTTTATACAAATATTTAGTTAAGCAACCAGCCATCACACAGTTTTGATGCACCTGCCCCAAATTACAGATCGTGATGCCATGACATTTATTATGGCAGATAGACCATTGAAATTTGACCAAATTCATTGAAGTTTGAGTTTGAGATATTCATGCTGAAACAATTCCTCAGATGTAAAAGTGCGGAAAAAATATTGTGGACCTAGGTTGACGGACTATTTAAAAAAAATGTATCTCTTAAATGGTATCTGATATATGAAGCTAAAAGGGAGACGATCGATCATCTCTCCTGTCTCAAACGCTGTACTTGAGAGCTATTCTCTGTTCCAGCAACCTAGGCTAATAGTGCCAGTGTGTTTACCAGTTTTTAATGAAGTCCGCGATAATTTAGGGGTTTAAAAAAGTATGCAGCAAACCTTCTTTTCCGTTTCCTCCAGTCCTCCCTCATCCATCCACCCCATTCTTTTAGCCACTTTGTGAAAAGACTTGGACGTAGCATCGTTCATAGTTTCCTTCAAGTCTGCAATAGCACACAATAGCACGAGCCATTTAAAGTTTGCTCCAGCGCTAACATCAAGCTGGTTTTTTATAACATCATAAAACCACAGAGTGCTGCTAATTTATAGTTATTACCAAACATTTTTCATTTAACCAATTAATTTTTCTGGTTGGAACAAAATATATCTATATGGTTGAGGGGTTACAGCCTTTAGCTGAGCAGCGTTAGCGTTACCGTTAGCAACGGGGTCTCTAGCGTTAATCAACTAACATTAACAAGAGCTAGCTGGTTCATTTCCCCCCATTAGCACACACTGAATTACCGACTTATAAAACAAACAAACGAACCCGACAATATTTGTTATTTCATTACCAATTGCGCTTCTGTTATAAGAGAATAAGAGTGGCTGAGAGAATAGGGAAGCAACTACGAAGTTAAATTCAAATCTTGTGCTCCATTGCACCGGAAGTTGTCACCGTGATATTGGACCAATCGTAGCGCGTTCGGAGTGGCACTGAACCATCTTGTCCACACCTACGTTTGCAGGAAAATAATCACGTAGACAAATTTCACAGGAAGATAAAGTTCAATTTAGTTTTTAATGCAATTCTACTTTTAATAGAAAAAAATAATCTGTCAAATTGATGTTTAAATTACTGTGGTAGAAATTAATTACAGCAAGCCGTTATACGTCACCCAAACCAACTAGTCACACTGTCTAACTAGACTTGTCATGGCTAACAAAACTTTTAAATTAATCTATGTGCACATTTGTTATATCTCATCTTACCAGATAATATAAATGTCTTCTATTACCTGTATCACTTGACTTGGTTGGCTGTCATGCATCAGTCTGACAAGGAATCGCCATGGCTTTTAGTAGCTCCAGACGTACCAACCATGCATTTATATATTGAATATTTTTATTATCTATGATTTATGACCGTCTTATTGGACAGCCACATGTCCTACAGTCAGTCTGTGAATTCATCATTATGTATTCTAGATTAGAATGTTGGTCAACTATGAATTTTAACATTCATTCCACAGATCATGCACAAGTATGCAGATTATATAACTACTGACACAAGTTAGCAAAGCAAAGTCGAATGGCATTTAAAGGATATCCATACTTGAACTCCAATGACAAAAAGCATTGGTAACTTATATTAGTCAGCCATTTGGTTTTTAACTGAATTTCTTCTTCCACCTGGTTTTGGGACTGGTATACTTGTGAATGCAGGACTTTTTATTTTTTAACACTTCCATAAATGCCAATATTGCTTGAAGATTTCGGCACAGGAAATTTGTTTTCATTTTGTCAGCAGACTCCAATGGACCCAGAAAGGCACAGCTGAATACAAGTACATAAATCTGCCAAGTTTAACAAGGTGCTGTGAGCTGCTGACCGCACACTGATGAGGATTTAAGAAACAAAGGGGTAGGGTTTCAGTTTTTCACCGGTTTTACCATCGAGTACAAAACACCATACAAAGTGATTGCCATCTCAATATTTATTATATATAGTGCCTCATGGCATCGTTGACAGCATAAAGGTAAACAGACAATTTAAAAAAAAAAAAAAAGAAAAAGAATTTGCTTAGAAATACTTACCAGCCTGCTTCAGGTTTGTGAGATTTAAAAAAAAAAAAAATAAAAAATAAGGTATGTAATCTAAAATTACATTTAGGTCTTCCCCGCTGACCTAACAGGAGTTGCTTTATCTAGATTTGTCCAGTCTTATGAACATGTTGAGAACTGATAATAGTCCTGATAATAAATAGTCCTTGTAATAAACAGTCCTTGCTTAATGAAGTTGGCATTCAGAAGTTCTCATTTTGTCATGTTTTCAGAAACTTAGAACACCTACTTCTGCAGGTATGTGAGAGGAGCTTTTAAAAAAAAAAAAAAAAACTAAAGAGGAGTTGCAATTTAAATTTTATAATTTCATGTTAAAGCTGATGAAACATGTCAGGTACAATTTCCATGGTGCAACAATGTCATTTTTAAAAAACACACAACACTCTTAATCCATTTATAAATAGATCAACAAGTAATGACGGCTGGAAATTCTCTCCACAAGCTGCACTTAGTCCCATATGCACAATGACAGAAGAAAGTAAATCCATCGATCCAAGTACCAAAAAAGGGGAAAGAAAAAAAAAAAAAAAAAAAAAAGGGAAGCCAGGCATTCACAATCCTTTCATGCTCACCAAATACCTATACTGTGTTTTAGGACAAGAGTCTCAGAAGAGTTGCCTGAATGTCTCAGGATCGATCTGGCTCAGTAGATGCAGATGTGAGAGGCAACGATCAGTGTAAATGGGATATAAATGTGAACATGTGTAGGCTCCTTGAAAACAAGAGTCCCATTAATAGCAAAGGAGAGTGATACAGACAAAAGTTCGACAAGAAGGGGCTGGAGTGGAAACGGACCATTCAAACTATGGTGCTGATGGGGGTTTAAAATGGCTGGGGGAAAGGGGAAAATAATTCTGCATGCTTCCAGTTCAAGCATTTTCACTAGCCTCTACTGCCTGGTGTTTGACCAAGTGATCTGGCTTGTTGCCATTACTGTGGTGCTCCCACATCTGCAGATAGAGCCTCTCCAGGTCCATTGTGTACTGCTTGGTGTTGAAAAGAGGGCTGCAAATTCTCTGCTTCCAAACACGCGCTCGGACCATCTTCAGGCTATAGGAGGAGGGCGAGTAATCAGAGTTGGCAGGTGACAAAGGATGTTTTAAAAATAAATAAAATTAAGTGTTTAGGATAAACATCTACTTACTATTCCATGTCGGAGCCCAGTTTGACTGCTATGTCCTCATAGTCCTGGCGGCTTTGAGCTATTAGATCAGGGCAGCCCAGACAGTTGAGTTGTGAGGCAGCCACACGGGATGCAAGAGTCTCACCTACAGTGGTGTCAATATTTTAAAAGAAAACAGGTAAATGGCCTGGCCTGTATTTATATAGCACTTTACTAGTCCCTAAGGACCCCAAAGCGCTTTACATATCCAGTCATCCACCCATTCACACACTGGTGATGGCAACTACATTGTAGCCACAGCCACCCTGGGGCACACTGACAGAGGCGAGGCTGCCGGACACTGGCGCCAGGTTTCAATTAACATTCTTCTCATGGTCATGTTTTTATATATTTTTTTAAAATCTGTTAATTATTCAACTTGTGTTATGGCAACAATTGGTAGTAGGGCTGCCACGATTAGTCGACTAGTCACGATTATGTCGACTATCAAAATAGTCGACGAGTCGTTTGAAGCTTTGTAAGATCCCAAAAGATGCAGGAATAAGTAGTAGGATTTAAGAGTGTAATAACAGAATGAAACAGAAGATGGCAATCAGTGACTAATCGACTATCAAAATAATCGTTTGTGGCAGCCCTAATCGGTAGCCAAGCCTATTCCTGAAAACTCTGCTCACCAGGCATAGTAACCATGGGTGTTCCAGCCCAGAGAACATCCATGCCTGTGGTATGACCGTTGCACAGAGGAGTGTCTAGGCACACATCAGCAAGCTGGCCCCTTCTCACATGCTCCTCCTTGGGGGCCACAGGAGAGAAAATGATCCGAGAGCCTGGCAGACCCATGTTCTGAGCATACTGCTGGATGTTGGGCTCACCAACTGCAGGGAAGCGAAGAAGCCACAATACGCTGTTGGGCACGCGCTTTAGGATCTGCAACAAGACAAATGTTAAGAGATTTATTATTTATTTTCTCTCACACACACACACACACACACACACACACACACACACACACACACACACACTTAACAGAATTTCTTAGTTAAAGGAACTCCAGTTCATTAATAATAAGGACAGTCCAAACTTACATTGACCCACATCTGGAGAGTAGGTGGATCAATCTTGTAGAGCTGGTTGAAGTTGCAGTAGACAATGGAGTCCTCTGGGAGACCATACTGAGAACGAGTTGTTACAACAATCGTGCGTGGCACCTCCTCCCCAGTTGCAGCTTTGTTACTGATCTAAACATGAGGAATGAAAATATTGCTGTTTGTCGAGCGGCCTTAACGCTTACATTTGTTTTAAAGTGTTTTGTTTTAAAGTCCCTCCTAAATGAGGGAACATTGACTAAAATACTTCTGTAAAAAGAAGCAGCATGTGACAATATATGGAAACGTGACCAGGGTGTCCAGACAGTGTGTTTACATGAAGCAAAAGTGGCCAAAGTGTGTATGTCTAATAGTGACTCTTACCTGTGTGGTGGCTAGGCCATTGCTGACAGTGAAGCCATTGATTGTGACCTGGATTTGGCCTTGATTGATCATGTTGATGATTGCTTCAGCTGCTGTGTTCATGGGAATTACAGGCATGGACAGGGCTCCATTTGTGTCACCAGTAGATTCCTGGTTGTTGTCACACTTCATCTGGTCGATTAAAAAATAAAAATAAATAAAAAATGTTCATCAATAATCAGAATTATTGTTTCAGATTAAACGTCTGTTTTAATAAAGTTTCTGGATATTTTTCCTTACTCACCTTTATCACTTTGACATCGGGCAGACTGTCCAAGAAGGCCTTCAGATCAATACCATTAAGAACGATGCGGTTGTCAAAGATGTGCCCGTTAGACTTGAAATCAATCACTGCCTTTTTCTGTTGGTCAAAAATAAATAAAGTTACAACAACAGTGAAAGTAAAATTTTAGGAAAACAAGACAGCTCACAGAATCAATCTGCAGCATTGTAAGGCTGGACAAACCTTGAGGTGAGGGAACATGTTGGCATGGTCTCCAATGAAGAAGGTATTGGGCATGTAGGCAAGTTTCTCCGAGTACTGCTCAGCCACTTCCGTAGGCGATGTCTCCTTGTCTGTGATGATGTAGTCCATGAAGGGAGCTCCGCTGGTTCCAGGGTAACCTAGCCACATAGCCTATTGAATAGGTATAAATTGTTAGCTGTGCGTTTTCACGGTCAGTATATTGCACAAGCTTATAAATATAGCTATCCCCTAGACAGGCTAACAATTTACATGTAAGGCTTACCTGAACAGGGGCAGGGCGGAGGGCAAAGAGCTCATTTCTTGCTCCCTTGGTGTATCCATTCATATTCACTAGAATGTTGATTCCATCCTGGTGAATACGATCAGCTGCCTTGCCATTGCAAGGTATCTGGAGACAAAAATTACAGTTTATGTAAATGGCTAGAGTTCCTGACATTGCATGTGACAGCACAATGGTTGAAATGCCTTCCAAGTTAAAAATAGAAATGCTCAAGGTTGATGTGTTATAAATAGAAAGATACTGTTGAGGAAACAACATGTTACGAGTTACCTGTGAGAGGTCTGTGAAATGATGAGCTTCAGCGACCACTTTCACACGGAAATTGGTACTATCATCAGGGCTGAGTGCATAGCAAAACACCTTTAGGGTAAGGAAAACAAAATGAAGACTTTAGTCAACACTGTGTCAATACATTGCAGAGTGTAATAAGCACCATTTTTTTAAACCATAAAAACCAATTCCGAGTTGAAATTACCTCAAATTTTTCAGGATTGTGCATTCCAGGAATGGACTGCATCAGGTGGGAGGTTGGATGGTTGCCAAAGTCAGAGCTTACATATCCAATGCGCAGACGTCCACCACTAGCTTTCAGATCCTTGGGATGCTCGTAAGCCGGTTTGTGCAGTGCATTAATCTGTGGAGTAAGTAATGTTATAAGAATACGTGTACAGTAGGACAGTAAAGTCTACATGTCAGATGTTTGACTGACAACATAATTTGTTTGCCCAAAAATCATTTCTTACCCCTATACCTTCATCACTCCAAGCGACCCACTCACCACCAGCTTCTCTACTTCTTTATACCCAGTACCTTGCCCACCCCCCTTACCTTCCCCATACCCTGCAGGCACTTCCATCACCAGCCACCTTCCACCCTCCCAAAATATATATTAAAGGTTTACTTGCTTTGATCATTTTGTCTACCTTGTCCAGGCAAAGGTTTCCGTGGCGCTCAGCAATGGCCTTGCGGAAGCTGTGAGAGAGCGGATACAGCATGCTGTGGTGTGGGTGCACTGAGGGCAAGCGGTTCTTCTCCAGTTGGTCTGCCACAATGCTCACAAGCTTTTTCATCCGCTCATCATAATCTGTCCAGTCACACACAATCTGAAAAAGTGGGGGGCAAAAACAACAAAAAATTAATTTATTAATAAATTAAAAAAAACAAAAAGTAATCAGAAAATTTGTTTTGATAACAGCAGAAGTAAAAAAATAGAAAGGAGATGCAGTATAACAGCAGATGAACACCTGTAGGCAGTGTGCCAAGTTGCAGTAAGCATCAGGGAAGTCAGGCTTCAGTTTCAAGGCTGTGCGATAAGATGCAATAGCCTCTGGGATGTTTCCAGAATCCTAAAAATAAAATAAATACAAACAACATAAAAATTAAAACTCCAAAAGGCATACTCAACTAACAAACGGGTGCCAACTCAGGTATCCATTGCTCAATTTTGAATTAGGTTTGTGTGAAAATACATCTTTAAATTTACTAATTTAATGTGAAAAGCAACCTGGAGGTGGATAATCTAATAGTGAAGTGCTATATCTATCTCTCTATCATCTAGAGAGAGCATATGAAGAGTAAAATTAAGAAATATTCCTACCTTATGGATTGAGGCTAAATTGCTATGAGCATCAGCAAAGGCGGGGTTGATCTGGATGGCACGGGTATAACACTGCAGAGCTCCCTGAACATCTTGCATTTCTTTTAGTGTATTCCCCATGTTTGAGTAGGCATCAGCAAATGTGGGGCTGATTCTAAAATTCAAACAGACCACATTACAAAATTACTCAGCTGTCAGGTCTTTTTACACAAAAGTAAATAATCATAGGAGTGTCACAGGAGAGAAATTAATGGATTTAATTTTTCACTCATATCTGGCAACACTCAGGTGGCTTCACAGTATACTTACTGCTCTATTTTCATGTACAAACTTTAAGTTATTTAGCAGCAGTTATTAAGATAGCAGCTTTTTCGCTAAATGTTGCCAACGGGACTTTTAGGAATGCTACAAATCAAACATCCATTTAAAGTTAGTAGATCAGTAACATGTCTGAACTAAGACAGCTATTCTCACTTTAGAAAAGTGACAGGAGTGATTAAACATGAGCCCAACAAAGAAAAAGAAAGCTAATTTCAGGCATAAACTCAAAGTCCACAGTTGTCTCCAGCATTCATTTACAAACCTGATTGCCTCTTTGTAGTGCATGAGGGCTTCCTGCAGTTTTCCCTGCTGCTGCAACACACTGGCTAAGTTCGAGTGAGCTGCTGCAAACTCTGGGAACACCTGATGAATAAAGTTTGAATACGTATCACCACATGATCATTTTTACTGTAAAAGTGAATATTTCAAATCTGTTAATCTTGACAATGTTAAACCCACCTCTAAGGCTTTTCTGTAGAGCTGAACAGCTTCCTCGATGTAGCCCTGCTCACGCTTGATATTGGCCAAGTTGTTAAGGGAGTCGGCATGAGTTGGACACAAACGCAAAGCTGTGTTGTAGCACTCTTCGGCTTCAGACACCTGTTAGGGAAAATAGAACTCAGTGACTAAAAACTCAGCAAGTGTTTAATGACCTCAGAGGTACTCAAGATTAGAGACAAAAAACACATTACATTTCCTTTCTCCTTTAGAGCGTTTGCCAAATTGCAGTAGGCATCAGGAAAGTGGGGCTGCAATTCAATAGCACGGCGGTAGGTGTCAATAGCAAGGTCAATGAGGCCCTGCTCATAGTAGACACAGGCCAGATTTCCATGGACAACAGCATGATTGGGGCTCAGACTCAGGGCTCTCAAGTATCCAGCCACAGCTCTGGAAGATGTGAATAAAAGTTATGAATATTCTGCAAACATTTAAAATGAAATGATGTATGCTACAACCTAAAAACCCACAAGCAGATGCATTACTGCTGTGACAGCAGTAAGCACAGCAAATCTGCCCTGCCCAGTCAATGGAATAAAAACAAGAAAACAAAAAAATAGTTCTACGAACAGCAAAGACAAGGATGTGCTGAAATGAACATTGTCTGACTTAATTAAACGAGGTATCGAGGAATGTGTTAGGGTGGTGCATTGACAGAAAAATCTGTCATGATTTAGACTCACCTGTCAAAGATGCGGGCCTCCTTCAAAACATTGCCTAAATTGATGTATGCATCAAGGAAATTTGGATCCAGTGTCACTGCCTAAAAACCAAGGAAAAAAGACTTTATATTTGATACTGTTATGGTGTCTCATAATATAGTTTGATCAATGTTACAAAAAACTATGCAACTGACCTTTTCAAAATGGTGTATGGCCAGCCATATCTCTCCCTGGGCATTGAACACACAGCCCAAGTTGCTCCAAGCCACGGCAAAGTTGGGCTGAGTCTCAATGGCTTTCAGGTAACAAGCCTTCAATGGGTTTAAAATAACCACAGGAAAGGAGAAGAGATAGAATGGGAGAGGTATAGTGCATAGA
>NW_024582371.1:2294650-2301792 GCF_018398535.1 Haplochromis burtoni
AAAAGATTGAGAATAAAAGCAAAAGAGAAAACAAAAAGCAAGAGAAAGCAAAATTAGTGACCATTCTCCATGATGGCAAAAAGTGAGTCTACAGCATGGGCTCGCCTGCGCACAAGTCTGCCGCGCAAAGCTGCAATGCTTTTTCCTACGCTGCGCGGATCCAACCGACACCCACACATAGGCCCTCATCCTCCAGTTATGACCACATCCTTACCAAATGTAGTGGTTACTAGAGCCAGTAAAATCTGCTGTCTGCCCACCCTAATAACAATTTTTATTAAAATTTAAAGTAACAAACAAACTGCATGAAATCTCTATTTGATGTTAGCAAGGCATCTCACAACCTGGGATGCTGGGCATTTTGTGCAGGTGAAAGTCCCTGTAATGCATGCGCAAGAAACACGAGCGCGCTGCGTGGGTCACCACTGGCACCACGCCTGTGCACCATATTATGCTCTTTGCATGACCTTGCTCCTGGCAAAGGTTCTTATTGCGCCGCTATGCTTGCTGAATGGCCACGTGAAACAGCTGCAGACCAACAACCCCTGACAGAACACTTGCAACACCAGACTGGCACACACTCTGCACCCACAAAATGGCTCTGAATACAGAGATAGGCAGTGGTTAAATGCTAAGATAATTACACTGCCATTTGTCACAAAACGTTGTCTTTGGTTTTGTCATAAGCCAATTACACTTGAAATTTAGGGGCACTTGGCAACCAGGCTGGTTGCAAGAGGGGGGAGGTCCACAACTAACAGGCCAAAGGGAATGAAGGGTATGGGGGAGCCGCACGCTTGCGCTTTCCGCCTTTTTGGTTGCTTGGAAGATATCGCTGCGCAGCCCCTGCGTTACTGCAGACTCACAGCGCACTATCTGCATGATCATCAGAACGCTGCAACTCCAAATAAAGAAGGGAAATCAAAACAAAACAGGAAAAAAATAACCAAAATGTAAGAGTTAGAGGGTTCTTACTTGTTTTTCATGATTAATGCTTCCAAAACCAAGTTTGTTTTTTTACATAATATAAAATTGGGTAATTAGTATAGCATATTTTAAGAAATGCTTACTGTAATGCTCTTCTTACTATTATTACTACTACTTTTTTTTTTTTTTTACTTTTTTCTTTTGCTCTTCAAAAGGAAGCCACAAGACAGAGGAGCTCAAGCATGAAGTAAGGTGGTTTTTCTTTTGTTGGCAGTTACAAACCCGTTACCATATTTTTGGACTTTGTCAGAGTGGTGGTCGCAGCTGGCTGGAAGAAGAGGAGAGGACTGAGGCTGCCCTAGTGTTCCTTTCCGCCAGGCACCTACGCAGGAATAGTGTCACCCACCTGAAACCTTCTAAATAACAATATCAGTTGTGGAAAAACCAAAAGAGACAAAATCAGAAAACAAGATCGTTAGTAAAAGTTCTCAAACAATACATTCTTTTTTTAAATATGGAAATAAAAATAAATAAAAAAAGCACTTTTGTCCAAATAACAAACAAACAAAAACTATAATACTAGCCTTAGTTTTCATTCATGCAAATGAATGTTTCATTTCAAAGAAAACAAAAGGAATGCTTTAGGGGTGACTGGGAGGGAAGAAAGGCTTTGATTTGTGCAGTACCAGGTAAAGTCAAGCTTCCAGTAAATTCTCAATTCAGTTTTTACAATCACAGAACAGGAGGGCAGTTACTGGCTTGATCTTGCCCAAATGAACTGATCCCATTTCTTTGGGAATAATATTACATATTTGAAGAAAAAAGGGAAGAAGTATTAATCATGGCTTTTCTTTTTTTGCATTTTCATGAAATATTTATAGAACTTTGATTTCTTTATCCTGGCCTGCTTTCTTGAGTCCTGGCCAATGGAGAAAAGTCTGTGGTTTAATTATTTGTATCTAGAAGCCTCCACAGCTCTGAAATAAAGAGGTCATCGCTGTTGCGCGTGCTTCTGTCTTTCTAACCCAGCATCTGACGCAGGTGGTGGAGTACAGATGGTAAGCTGTCTGCCTGACAGCATTTGTGCCACTTTAAGGCATGTGAGAATGACTGCTCTTAAATCCATATGTTCAGTTAACAATTCAAAAGCAGTGGATATCTGAAGAGATAACCAGCTGGATAAAATCCATCAAGTGGATCCAAAAATTGATGTATATGTGCGGAAAGGCACTGTTGGGAATGTGCTCAAGCACTGATTAAATCAAACTGAAGGGTCAGGAAGACAGCTTTGAGCGCGCCCACTCCACCAATCCTCAGCAAGCGCGCGGGGGGGCGGAGCGACAGAGCTGGGGAGCTTGTGACTCCCTGATGCTCCTCCCCACTCCTTTACCCCCCTCTAGCACGAAATAAGATGGCCTGTAACCAGCAAGACAACTCCATAATCACAAATTTAACCCAATTCAGGTAAACCCCCCCAAGAATATAGATACATTTAAAAGTGATAAATTTAAGTGTAGCACCCCCAAACTGACAGCAAACTGAGAAGAACCTGTCATAAGGGCACTTGAAAGAAAAACAATACAGGAGTATAGTAGTTAGGTTAGAAACCATCTTATCTTTTGCACTGCAAAGATAAACTAACTTTTCATCAGTTCATAATTTCTTCAAAGACCGAGCCAGCGTTTTTCCTCCAAAGTCAACTTTATGGAAATGCATGGGGCCGAGGTTAGTTCAGCTGTGTGAATTTTGAAACTCCAGCCTTTCTTCCTGAAAGGGAAAGGGACTGATCTCTGATAAGAGGTCTGTGTAAAGCAAAGGACATTGGGACTAAAAGTGATATAGGGTAGAGACGAATGTAATGTGTACACTAAAAAAAAAAAATTTTTTTTTTTAAAAAAATGTAAGCTGTCAAAAAAAAAAACTAAAAAAACAGTATGTGTATTGCTTTGCTTTTTTTTTGTTTTGTTTTTTTTAAAAGAAATTCAGAAAACCTGATTTCCACATATGGGTGTTAACCCATTACAGTCCAGTACTTCAAAAAGGTTTAAAATAAGGGGATAAGAAGCTCACTGCAACTCTGAAAAATGAGGAGATGCTTCCATTTTCTGTCCTTCACATAAGTGGGTTGAATAGTAAGACTGCTTTAAAAATGTCAAAGCGGAGAAAAGAAAAACATCTATGATCTTAGTGAGTGACACTAAAAACAAAATTGATGGACAAGGAGGAAAAAAGAAAGAAAAAAAGATTTACAACAAAAATACAAACGCCACATCTAAATATACGCCAACGCGCTGTAACATACCTTGGCCTCTTCCAAACGCCCGAGGGCTTTAAGCAAATTCCCCAAGTCACTGCGCACACAATATAGATCCTGTGAAGATGGAAAAAAATTTAAAAAATTCAATAAACAGCCCATTTGTGGCCATTCCAACTAAATAAATGTATAGGGCATTGACACATACAATTTAGAAAAAAATATAAATTAACTCACTGGGTTGTATTGTAATGCGGAGACATAAGCCTGCACGGCTCCCTCCATATCTCCTGCGGCCACCAGAGCTGCAGCCAAGTTGATGTACCCGTCAATAAAATCTGGCTTGAGTCTCAGAGCATGGCGATAATGCTCTATTGCCTCCTGCAGCTGCCCACGCTCCTTGTACACATTCCCCAGGTTGGAGTAGGCCTCAGCCAACATTGGGTTCTGCTTGATGGCCAAGGTACTGAAATGAGCAGACCTGCAAGGAAAGATTATGCACAAACGGTTACACTCCAGAGCTGACACAGTTGGTTCAAACTGCTGTGTAGAAACAACAGCAAGGCCCAAGATGTTAAAGAACAGAAAATTAGTTTAAGATGCATTGTCAAATATGATGAAAACCCCAAATATCAAGACACATTAACATGAGCCTCAGCACCTGAGCAAAACTTTTTATTCAAATGTCTACTATGCAAACATGCAGGCAGCACAGCCCAAAATAAGTTATGATGAAAATACTACGAAGAAGATCACCATATTCAATTTGATCCTGTGAGTTGTCATGGAACATTTTTACTAACCAACAGTTTTTGGGGTAAACAAAAGCATACAAGTTTAGCATTTGTATTATGGTTAAATACCAAATTCAACAGCATTACAAGGCTGTAATGATACTGGCATTGTCCACATTTAAGGATTTGAAATGAGTGAAAAAGCCTTTAGATCATATTACTTGAAAGACCCAAGCACCTGAAAAGAAAGGTTACACTCCAACCACCAGAAATGCACAAAACCCAAGTTAAACCACATAACAGGATTTGCACAAGACAGCCCAGCTGCTCCACAGGACTCCCCAGTGTGTGCACTCAAAGCCAAGACGACCCATTTTCCTCTGCTACTGCTCACATGCCCAGTGTGCGTTTCCACCCCCCCAACACCTCACCTGTCGAGTCTTCGGCACTGGAAGTGGATGGAGGACAGGAGCAACAGCACGCCTGTGTTATCAGGCTCCTGCCTCCACAGCTGCATGCAGTGGCGCTCAGCTGCCTCAAAATCCCCTGACTGATACTCCCGGTGCGCCAGCTCAGCCAACCCTTGGAAGGAAAGCATACGTTTTGTTGGTTCTGGAGCACCAACATAAGCCAAGGAGGGGGAAAACGACACGTTAGAGGTGATGGAAAAAATTAAAATCAGACAAATGATAACAGAATTTTTTTAAAGAGGAAAATAAGACAAATGCTTTAATTTAAGAAGAGTGACTAACACAATTTGAACTCAAAATGAAAGGGGGGGGACTCATGATACACATTTGGGGATTTTACATCTTATTGTGTGGGTAGGAGTCACAATAAAGTCTAACAAATAAAAAAAATGGAGGAAAATAATGTGTGTGATGGGAAAACAGGCAAGCAGATGGATGAAACAGGTGTGAGAGGTTCTGGCAAAAACTCTCCATAACACATTTTGGATGTTTAGTAATTTATCATATCAAACATGTACTTTTATGAAACACCAGATTACTTTATTGTAACTTATTCTAATACAATTTTTATGTGTGTGTGTGTGTATATATATCTGAAGCGGTAGTGAACACATCAGAACGCTCTGCTCCAACAAAACAAAATAGTTATTCAAAGGTGGGGCTGAGAAAACAAAGCCGCATCATATAGCTAAACTTTTACTGCAGGGCTAATAATGCAGTAGATCCGGTTTGCTCAAGCGTTCATGACACTTACGTAACATTACTTGTGGAAAGAGTATAGCTTAAAATGCTTAAAGCACCAGTCAATGCGCGAAAATACCGGGTTTCAGAACGTTCTGGTATCAGTATCGCCGATAACCTTTGGGCTAATGCTACCATTAGCCTAAAGGCTATCTGTGCTAAGCGGTAGACACAGGCCAGACTTCAGTAGCAAGGCCCCCCGATAACAAATTTCAAAGACATCTTCAAGCCCCTTTGTGCTGACTTAGCTTTCACAGCGACCCTTAAACATGAAATCAATGAAACAAAAATGGTATACCCCGAGCAAACCGCTAAAGCACCTTCGTGGAATGCTTATTCGTCTGCGTTAAAGTGTGACTAGTAGACAATTTGCGGCTACTTCGACGCAAACCTGTGCTAAAAGCTAAATTACGCTAATGTTAGCTTTAGGGCTTTTATTGTCGCGATACATGTTCTTCCACGTTGGACAAAAGACAAATTTAATAAAAACAGGGTTAAAATAGTTTACCTATTTTCTTTTTTTTTAAGGTCTACTTGTTAGATACTAGCTCGATCGCATCTAAGGGGGAAAACCTACACAAGGACACCGTCTTTGAAGCTTGCCTTGTTGCCTTCTGTGTAGAATTACTTGCATAAAAACAGCAAACCTGTGCTGTCGGCCACGTTTCCCACTGAGCTCGCCATCTCCTCGGTCTTCGAGTCTTGCACGGTGGTCGTCAATGTGTCCTCTAGCAGATAACAATCTCAGAGAAAAAAAAATTGCGACAAGCAGCAAACACGTTGCCCCAATAGCTATGCAGAGTTAGCTAAACTAATGTCCTAACGTATGTTTCTTTTTCCCCTAAAGCGACAAATGTAGATCTCGCAGTGGTTAGTATCAGCTGGCTAATACCCAATCAATTGTCTCGCTGTTAAGAGCTCGTTTTTAAGCTAACATGTTACGTGCTGTTGGTTTAATGGCTCTTGCTAGCTTCCCCTTCCCAACAAAGCAGCAGTGGATCATAAAATGGCGAGATGGGTGGAACTCGTTTTTGAGATAAACTAGATCCGTTCACCGCCGTTACCGAGACACGTGTGTAAAACTGCAATAAATATCGCACTTAGCGATGTAAAAATATTTCAGAAGATTTGTGATTACATTTTTCTCCCTTTATCGCGTGTTATTTCTTTATTTACTAAAGTTTAAAAAACACATTAGGAACGATGCTGCGCGGAAGAACACATTGGTGCAGTGAGACGGAGTGCAAATGGAAAAAGCCAGCAGAGAACCGGTTTTAAGATTCACGAGGCAGATCGTCTGTGGATTGTAACGTGTTACCACAGCCACACGAGAATAATGTGAGACACCGACATTATATAACAGTGGGTGGATTCTGTTTAAGTTATGCAATGCACAGCTGGAGATCTACGCGGCTCTGCTATGCAGATAAAACAGGCGCAAAAACTGAAGTGGTAGTGATGTTAACTAATATACAATTCAAGAACTAGTTGTCACAGATCATTCAGATCACCAAGCAAAGCTTAATATTAAACACAATTTTAATGAGATAAATTATGATTTATTTTAGTAAATAAATCCCAATTTGTGAAAAAGTAATTGCCCTCGAGCCTGTTTTTAATGCAGACTTTGACTAAGCCACTAAAATATCTTTAATTTGCTTCTGTTTTTGTTTTTCCTATTTTTTAAGTCATTTAGAAGTGGACTTGGTGTGTTTTGTATCATTGTACCACTCATAATCCAAACAGGCTTGGGCTTCAGGGCATGAAGTGCTAGCCAGACCTTTTCCTTCAGGATTTTCTGGTAGAGAGCAGAATTCAAAGTTCCATCAATTACGGTAAGTCATCCGGGTCCTGCAGCAGCAAAGTTGATTACCTCACTTTGCCCCACCTGGGGCACACAACAACAGCCTATCTTTAAATAACTGTGTTAGCCCATGTCTATCCTAGGTGGAAAACCCAAGTGGGCCCTACGTGTGTTTCCCATTTTGGACCAAGTTAAGTGTTTCCCATGTTTGA
>NW_024582371.1:2302194-2358961 GCF_018398535.1 Haplochromis burtoni
TTAGCCCATGTCTATCCTAGGTGGAAAACCCAAGTGGGCCCTACGTGTGTTTCCCATTTTGGACCAAGTTAAGTGTTTCCCATGTTTGACCCAGCTAGGACCTACTAAAAGTGTCCACTTGGGATTGCCCATATGGGTTTAATGTGAAAAACCCAAGTAGGCCCCATACAAAAAGCCCAGTTTGAGCCCATGCCCACATGATACCCATCCAGCCCACGCAAAAACCAGGTGGGGCCCATATATACATGTTGGCTGGGGCAGCCTCAGACCATCACACTACCACCACGGTGTTTGACTGCTGGTGTGATGCTCTATTTGACCAAATACTGTGTTAGTTTTATGCCAGATATAACGGGACTCAAACGTTCCCAAATGTTCATCGTTTGTCTTCTCAGTCCAAAGACTATTTTCCTTAAATTCCTAAATATATCATCAAGATGTTTTGTGAGACGAGCCTTTGTGTTCTTTTTGGTCAGCGGTGGTTTTCTCCTTGAACTCTCCCAACTCTCTTTCTTATTGTTGACTCATAAACTCTGACCTTAACTGAGACGTGTGAAGCCTGCAGTTCTTTAATGTTGATTTGGGGTTTTTTGTGACTTCCTGGCTGAGTCATCGTTGCTGTCTTGGAGTAATTTTGGTAGGCCGGCAACTCCTGCAAAGGTTTACCTCTGTTCCATTTTTTCTCTATTTGTGGATAATGGCTCTCACTGTGAGTCACTGGAGTTGCATTGCCTGAGAAATCGCTTTCCAGACCTTTCCAGACCTTTCCAGACTGATAAATGTCAGTGACTGTTCCTTATCTGTTTTCGAGTTTCTTTAAATCGTTCCATGATGCGTTACTTTTCGAGATCTTTTAGCGAACTTCACTTCTGAGATAGGTTCTATTTAAGTGATTTCTTGATTCAACAGGCCAGTAATGAGACCTGGGTGTGGCAGGAGAAACTGACCTTACTATTTTTGATAAATGTGGTTAATCACAGTTAGTTCATCATGGGGAGGAAGGTAGATAACTTTTTCCACTAATGAATTTCTTTATTCTATTTACCAGGTTAACTTTGCCTTATGTTAAAATTTGTTTGATGATCTGAAACGTGATTGTGAGAAATATGTAAAAACCTAAGAAATCAGGAAGGGGGGAAATACTTTACACTGTACAACTGTGCATACTTTAATGAGCAGATCAGCTGAAAATGTAGAAAAATTTAAGGAATAGAAAATAATTTCCACATATTCCAGATATTTGTTAGGGACAATGGTGAGCCATATAATTTCTTTAATGTTTGGGATTGTTTCATTGTGGGACAAAGAGGGGTGGGGGTGTACAGGGTTTTTTGGGGTTTTTTCGTTCCATCTATTTCTAAATTCAATACAATAAATTAATAAATTCAAGACTCCCCAACACAATAGGTGCAGTTTTAGCATAAATTTTGAATTAATTAAGATAGAAATTGGTTTTCAAAAACCTTTCTCAGCATAGGCAGTCAGCTTGGCTGTATGCTATGCAGCTTTTAGGTGCAACTATTCTGCAGGATTCATAATCACCAACAGAGGGCAACCTTTGTAAACCCATATCTCAGATTCAGCTCTTGAGCATTGCAGACTGGTCTAAGACACTGTGCTTTAGATCTTTTATTTCCTCAAGTCCAGAACATGTGTCTGTAGTTGGAAATGTGACGTAATCCACTACTAAGACGTTCTACCTCTTTTCACAAAACTGCAAGAATCCTTTCTATGGTTTTAAAGCTTTACATCAACCAGCATCAGAATTTAGTGACTATTTTATATTCAAACTAAGTGGTTATGTACAACAACTCTTTGAGTGACATATTTAATGCTACCTTTTCCAATTAAATGTGAGGGATTAATATGCCATTTATGCTAGAAGATGTTAAAAAGGGGGGCTGCACCCCAGTTTTTTCCCATAGCCTCTCTATGGGAAAGCAGCTGACATCACTGCCCATGTTGGTTTTGCTCTGTGTGCTCAAAGCATGCACAGGACGCCTGGTTTGTGTGCTCTTCTTCACTTTCCTCTGCTTTGCTCTCACTCTTCACACCGCTTCGCCGGCCTCTTGTGCACAGGATGATGTCATGGGTACCGTGTGTCTACGGCGATTGAATGTGACATGCTTTATCTTTGTGCAGGCTACGGTCACAAGGAAGGCAGTCAGTGTGAACGCATCTTCCCCTGCCGAAAGGGTCAGTGACAGCTCCGCACAACAGACCCTGCTTTCACACAAGCTATTTTAGGAAGCATCCGAGAGCAAGGGGTCCGATCACACGTCAATTTGGATATGGCGATATCAAAATCACAGAAAAGCCGGGAGATATTTAGAGTCTGTTGTGCTGCTAAAATACCAGCCCAGAAAATTCTGCCACCAATTGAGTGGCCTAAATTATTTCAGCCCATTTATTTTCGGATAAGATCCAGTACAAGCTGATGACCCACATTATTAGCAGTGTTTTGGAATGCTTTCCTCTGGTGTTATTTGTTTATTTGTTGAATATTTTTGTTGCATTCAGTCATTCGTAGCTAAACGGGTACCTATTATGCTCATATCGACTCTATATTTTTCTATATAGCCGTATACTTGCTACAAGCAAGTATACGGCTAATGTCAGTCCCAATCCTGGATAAATCAGGAGGAAGGGTGTTTGCCATAAAATGAAAAATGAAGGCAGGTGTGTAGAGGTGAAACTAGGGACTTTAAATACAGGGGAAATGGCTGGTAAGTGGAAAGAGAGCTGGCTGATATGATGGAGATGGCAAAGATAGAGTAGAGAGATGAAGTTGAGACAGTTGGGATTTGCAGAGGTGAGATTGTGGTTAAAGGGAACAAAGGATGGCAACAGGCAGGAAGAAAAGACGAAGAATATAGAGAGGATTCATGGATGTAGTGAAGGAGCGTGTGCGGCTGGTATGTCAAAGGAGAATGCTGGGGATAGGATGAGATTGATGGAGATGATCATTTGTGGGGAACCCTAAAGGGAGCAGCTCAAAGAAGAAGAGCGTTGTTGAGGCATTATAATTCAAAACTCATATATTCTATTTACACTGACGATAAGTGTTAGTTCACAAAGAAGTTGAATTTTACTTTAAAATGATTACATTTTATGAGGAACATTCTGACTATAATGAGCAAGCTGCAAAAAAACCCAAAAACAAATCTGCATCAAGGCAAATAAATGTCCCATCTGCATCTGCTAAACTTGCCTTTGATTACAAACTACAACGAGCAAGAAAGGAAACAGAGCCAGACAGAAGTCCTGAATTCACACAGAACACAAATATCAGGGAAAAACCAAATGGCTGCACAAGATTGCTAATAAAAAAACATCCATCCATCCATCCATCCATCCATCCATCCATCCATCCATCCATCCATCCATCCATTGACCAGCAGAAAGATGTAATCTCTCCAATGTGTCCTGCCCTGGGGCCTCCTTCTAGTGGGACATAGCTGAAACACCTCACCCAGGAAGCGACCAGGAGTCACACTTGCCAGATGTTCGAAACAACTTAACTCCTTTTGATTTGGAGGAGTAGCGGCTCTACTGAACTCCTCACCCCATCTCTACACGTAGAAATTCTGTCCGCAGAAACCATCAAAGGAATCTGTGACAAATGTGACCAACACGCACTGTGAATGAGCCAAACTTATTGCCACCAATGAAAAGCAGGCTCCTGCAGCAGTTGCACAGAGACAGATGGCTTGTAGCAATGGCGAGCACCACACAATCCTAAAGGACATCCCAAAGGTATCTCAGAGGGATGCGATTGAATGCCTTCTACAAGTCCACAAACCACATGAAGAGTGGTTGGACAAACTCCCACACATCCTCAAATATCCTTGAAGGGATCAAAAGCTGGTTCAGTGTTCCTCAACCAGGACAAAAACCACATTGTTTCTGATGTAACCAGGTTGGAATAACGGACAAACTTTCCTCTCCAGTGCCTAACATAGGCCTTCCCAAGGAGGCCGAAGAGTGTAATAGTAAAACAGAATACGATTTTTTTCAATGGCAAAGAGGAAGCCAAGCACAAATGATCTTTTATTGGTTAGATGGCCTGAGGCACTAGACATATTTGTCACTATCATCTTTCTATCTGTAAGACAGACAGAAGAAAGACACAGAACAAAATGCTGGCACAGTAAAATAAAGTTCAATCGCTTTCACATATGTAAAGGTTTATTTTGAAATGACTCATTCTTATTCCCTGTTTTGTCAGAGTCGAATTTCCAAAGAAGTGAAATGGGCTTAGAAAAACTGCAAACTTTAGCAGATAGGCAGGCAGATATAGGACTTCAAGCTGTTTGTATGGTTAATCATCAGGTAGTGGTAGTTTGATTCATGTTCACAGCCTTTAGTTAAGGCACCTTTTGGTGCAGACTGATGTTTTACAGGCATACATCTTGCGGTTTGAAGCTGTGTCTCAACAAAACAAGAATGCACAAAAATCCACTGCTGTGGCCTGTTTGTTTCTGTTTCAAGTTAGGTTTAATACTCATCGCTTTCTCATTTTTAGATCAAAAGTTAGTTAGCACGTGTGGAAAACTGCAAACAGGCATCTCTCAGATGTGTCTCTTTGTGGTTAGAGGGGGGAAAAAGAGCACAAACGGCAGATCGTACTCATTTAAGTCACACGCCAACACTTATAAGTACTTTTATATAGTGATTTTAGAAGTTAACCCTGTCTGTGTCTGCATCCAGAGAACAGAAATGGGACAGGTTAGAGCCGGTGCTTGCTGTGAAGGTGTCGGGACCTGCCTGATGCCTCCTGTAAATCTCTGCAGTCATCACCTGTTGTCCCTCTGACTCTCTGACCGCTCTCGTTTCACGCTGCCAGCTCATCTTTCCCCGTGTCCCTCCTTCCTCTTTTCTCTGTGAGGAGCAGAGTGACAGCGTGGAGAACACAGCGGCTCTTTTCATGACAGCAGCTGTCAGTCTATTCTATCCATAACACTGGCTGACAGACAACCTTCTTCAGCCCTGTTTTTATTCCCCTTCTGGGAATCTCTAACACTGACAACAGCAGCCGTGCTAATGCAGATTCTCATTTCTCTACACAACTTGCACATCTCCTGCATTTTGTAGGACTAATAATAACAATATTCTAAAATGGCTAGTGAGTGAATGTGTGACTTTTCCAGGGTTTAGCTACCATGAAAAGTCTCTTTTGATGGAATACGACTGATCCAGGCTTTGCCAGATCTAATTTAGATCCACCTGAGGGTGCACTGAGTGGCATGCAATCCCAGAGACGAGATGTCTGGGGTGGGGAAGGATTAGAGGAGACTCCCCCTGGCTAGCTGCAGTCCTGGACTATCTGAAAGGCTCTCCTGTACACATGGGGTTGATTGTACAGCTGGTTTTCTGATATTTTTTATTCTCTCTATCATTTAGTAACCAGTGCAGCAACTTTAGATCAAACAGTTGGAGATGGTGCTCTGCACTGTTTTACGCACTCGACTTTTATGAGCTTGTTAAGACTTTGTGAGTCAATTACATCTACTTCTTATGTTTTATTGTTTTGTTTTATGCTCTTTAATTAGTTTTTGTTTGTTTATTTCTCGCAATTAATGACCGAGAAGGAATCTCTGCTGCACAAAACTCCAAACACACCCTTTACTCTTTCTCGAACTCTTTCCTCATTTCCACTGAAAACACTTGTCACGGCCTATCCCTTTGTTTGTTTAAGAGCAAATGGGAACTTAGATCCAACAAAAAAAAACAAAACACACAAATAAGCTGTCAGAGTCTAATCGTATAATTACTGAGTGTACAGTCCCTAACAGTGTCACAAGTTGGCAGATTAAGATACTCATAAATCTTCAGTTTTTCCACCAAATAAAGCAATAATCTGGCTACGTGGTGGGTCGACCTGGCAGTTGGTTTCTCTCCAGACTTATGATAGTTTTGTATTTTGTTGATTCAGTTTGGTTTTTATTCTTTGAAAGTGTTTGGTTTTAGTTCAACTTTTATTCGTTTCTATGTTAGTTTTAGTCTTTTTAATCGTTATTGTGTGCAGAGCATGTGTCAGAGGCAAGGTTTAGGAATATCAGTACAATAAAAACACAAAACTTTTTGAAAGCAGTCGACTTAAAGACATCCAGAGTCTCAATAAAGATGTTCATTCATTTTTTCCTTTTCAGACGTCTACTTTTTATTTAAATTTTAAATTAAATTAAAATCAGCTTGTAGTTTCTAACTTAGTTTTAGCGAACTATAATAACCTTGTTTCTCTCTCTCAGTTCTTCTGGACCTTTCCAATGGGTTTTCCTCTTCACTGGCAGTTACAGCATAATTGACTTGTAGCCAGCCTCGAGCAAATAGGACATGTGCTGAGCTCCGTTCTCACGCAAAAGTCATCCACTTTGTTAAAATCTTTTATCTCGAAAAATGGATCATCCATCAGTAATTCACCTCCCCTGTTCTAACCCCGTTCAACCCGTCGGTTGTGTAATAGGCTCTACCTTGTGAGTCAGTGATGGTGAGGGGAAACACTTTGTCTGGAAAGAGGGTCACCGCCCGCGAGTAGAAATCAGCCTCTCGACATGCTTTGGGACAATACGCTACTGTTCGCCCTAAAAACCAAAAGATCGAAACTTTCTGACTTCATTTAAGCAGCTTAAGAGGAAGCCCACTGTTTTCCAGCTGGACTTGTTGCACCTGTTTGCACTGCATTGTGCGTTTGTACTCTGCTGTGCCCATCATATGATGGTCTTCCAGTGTGTGTGAGAACTCCTCCATCTTACTGATGCTGTTCCAAGTTATGTAACTGCACACTGTGCCACAATAACGGATTAGACCAGGTTTGAGAAGATAAGCTGCATAATAATAATAATAAGTTGTGGCACAAGGCTGGTTTTCAGTGATTATGTTCTTATCTCAACATCACAGTTTGCAGCTCCCAGCAGTATTTCATTGGGAAAGTAGTTTAGTCTGCAGTTATCTTCTCATTTGGAGTCGTATGATTGTTTTTCTTCAGTGTGGTGATTCAGTAGTTCCTCTCAATTGTACAATTATTTGTTCATGCATTTGTTTCAGTGCTTCTAATCCTAGCCCACCTCTGTCTTTTCCCACCCTGAGCTTTTCCTCTCTAGATATCCTGTTTATGTGAAACACACAGTCGTAGAATTATTGCGGAAACCATGCACAGACTTATTTCGAGCCACATTGCCAGCTTGACTGGAGTGCCACTTTTTGAATAGTTTGCAAATATTGTCATTCTAACCTAACATCTTTCAGTGTTAGGTCTTTACAAATGCCAGGGTTTTATAAGGCAATTGCTTTTTCTTTTTAATGCAGTGGGATTTACTTTCTTTATGCATTTGCAAACGCAACAAGCACCAAGTATTTCTTTGTGTGTATGCGGCATAGGTCGGAAAAGGGTTGGACCGCTGCAACAGCTGTGGAAGGAACAGGGAAAGAGTCTGGAGGAAAAGGCGTAACTGCAGCCTGTCGACTGCTGCTTCCACTGCCCCTGCCATGGAACACAATAAAACATGTGCTGAAGACAATTTCACACTTGCTCACCCTGTAAACACATGCGCACACACATAAACACAGAGACCGTAATGATAAAGAGCATTTTCATTATGCTGACCGCTTTCTGTAAAATGCCACGTCACAGCAGAAAACAACACTTCAAATCTTGGACTGGGAGTGACCCGTGCGTTTACCTTGAAAACTAAGTGAAGGTGATGATTAAAGACTGGGCAGGTGTGGTTCATAAAATATAGAGCTTTTTGGCATTGAAGATTTGCACTGATCACACCCTGCTGTGACTTTGAATTGACACACTCAGTACCTGCTGACAGCGATTATTTCATTATCTACTCAAAGTTACACACCCTGAAGTGCTGCGTTAAAAAAAATCATACATGATCGGACAAGCCAAAATCTTCTGAGAGTCATCCAGTAAAATCAATTTTATACTTTCATTATTCACATGCAACGTGAAACATTTTAGGAAAAGCATCTGTACCAGTCATTCTACTGAGCAGAGAAACACAGCTGTTGTGACAAAGGCCACCAACAGAGCAGAGAGTGGTGAAATCTACTGTTTGTGTGCAAGGCCAGCACAATGAATTTGCACACTTTGGTTACCCTAACATCCACAGAAAAGGGGTAATTTACTTGCAAGACAAATATATTTACTTTTGATTTATTAGCAAGCTGTTCAGATTCAGAGGATTACATCCTGTGTTATCTCTCGCCAAACAATTACAGGAATCGTGTTTGTTACTTGCTGACTGTGTGAATGAAAAGTGAAAATACTGAGGATTTAAAACTGGTTCTGAGTTTGGGCGCTTTGTAATTTGCACAGTCAAACTGACCTAAAGTTATACATTGTATTAAAATAGCACTTAAATAGTGCTAAAATACCACTTTTACTATTACTAGCTTGAGTGATCTTTAACCTTTCAGCACAGCTTTCAAACCTTCCCTGGAGACCGCTCCTAGAAGGTGGGTCCAGCCAGGAGGAAACTGGGGTGAAATGTCAGGGCTTGCTGATGCAGAAGCAAAGGTCACTGAGGAAATGGATAGCGTGGTGACCTCTGACATCGTAGCCACTAAGTTGCAGACTCCAAGTCTTTAACTGCCAATCCAGTTAACATTACTCACCACATTTGTTTATTGCATCTTCATCTACAATTTAAACGTACTCAATAAACTTCTGGAGAAATGCTTTGTCTTTCATTTTGTAATGCTCTGTCCACTCTGTTGTGTTGTAGCATATAGAAATTACATTTCTTTTATTCTTTCCTTCTTTAATAACATCAATTTTTCATTTAAGAGTTGCCCCACCAGTAAGTAAACCAACCATAATGACAATGACATTTTCCACTGTGCTTACACTGGTTTAAAAGGCACGAATCTCTATTATAAGAGAGGCCTGCACAATAGTAGTGCTTAATGGGCTCACCTTAATGCAAACCTTATTAATATTATGCTTTACATCTGTGTTTTTCCACATCAAAATAAAGTATAGCATGTATATCTGCCATTGCTTTCTTGGACCTGTCCCCTGCTTATCCCACTCCCCTGGCCAAGACCCTCATGCCCCATGTATCAAGCCTTAAATCCAATCCACGTCATTTTTTGGTGTTAGTTAATAAACCTTTGTTAAACCCTTTACCCTCCGCCTTGGGGTTTCTGCACGTGGGTTTGAATTTTGGTGCTCGGCCTCCGGCCGTTTTGTGACACCTGGGTACCTTGCGGTCATTGAAAAAAACTGTTTCAAACGTGAGGCTATCTGCCTGACAGCTAAAGTTTGGAAGAAATTGTCACGCAACAGGACAATAATTCCAAGCACAGCAAAGTTACTGAAAAAGGAAACAAAAGATCAAGGTGCTGAAATGGCTTAATCAAAGCCAGACTTCAGCCTGACTGAAATGCTGTAGTTGGCACTTAAGAGAATACCCACAAACCTCCATCAACTGAGGCAATGTTGTCATGAAGAGTGATAAAGTCATACATAAAAATTAAAGCTATTGCTGTAGTTGGTTCTACCTGTTACTGAATAATGGGTTGTACTGATTAGACCAGGGGTAGGGAACTCCAGGCCTCGAGCGCTGGTGTCCTGCAGGTTTTAGATGTGCCCTTGATCCAACACAGCTGATTCAAATGGCTAAATTACCTCCGCAACATGTCTTGAAGTTCTCCAGAGGCCTGGGAATGAACTAATCATTTGATTCAGGTGTGTTGATGCAGGGTGATATCTAAAACCTACAGGACACCAGCCATCAAGGCCTGGAGTTGCCTACCCCTGGATTAGACTGATTGAAAAGACAGATGTAGGTACAAGACATAGTGACAGCTTTCAGTAGATTGTGTGTACGATGTGGGATTTCCTGTTTGAATCCAAAACATTCAGTGCAGAAAGTAATGCAGATGCTCGTTTTTATTGTCTCTGTTCTCATATTGTTGTTGAGGCTGTGAAAGTTCAACACTGGAAGAGAGCCCGGCACCCACAAGGGGGGGAGTCAACAAGAAATGGGTTTTGGCTCGGAATCAGCTAATAAGTGAGCATGTTTATTCCAGATAAAGGCCATTATTTTTCTGCTCAAAGTAAGAGAAACACAACCAAATAAAGTCTGAAGGATGTCGGCTGTTCCAGCAACTCAAAATGAGAATTTAATATGTCAACAACAGCTTGGAAAATCTGATAACGAATTTTGACCCAAATGCTTACTTGCTTTGAAGTGTGGCAATTTTCAGTCCAAAACAAAATAGAGAGAGACACTTAGCTTTAGGGACAATGGAGAGCGTAGCTGTTGTTATGTTTGCAGTCTGGTTGGGTGACTTTCATGTCTGGCTGTACAAGAACAGTGTGAATAAAGCCTTTTAGGGTTGGGTGTCTATGACCACAGAAACAAACCATTTGCTAATCCATACAGATTGAGAAGGGCACCAAAGGTGTGCGGATCCAGAAAAAACATTCTTGTGCAGAGAAAACAGTATTTCTTAACCCTTGAAATAAATGCTAGTTATTAATAATTTTGCATGTGCCTTATATTTAATGATAGTTTTCACTATTTGTAAAGCACTATTATTGCTTGGCCTGTGGTTACTGTTGTTACACCACTATTTTTGATATGATTAATATGGAGAGAGAGAGGAAAAGAAGAAAAAAAGAAATGACGTAGTGACATAACCAGCAATTCAGACACCCAGGCTTATGTACAATGTGCGCAGGCCTGTTTTTTTTTTTTTTTAGCATGACCTTAGTTTGGAGCAAATCCCCTTTGTGTGATGTACAATGCAGAAACCAACTAGCTCATAATTATCATTGCTTGGTTAAGACCTGCCCGGTGCACCTGGGAAATTGGAGTGGAGCGTGGACAACAGGATGAATGAGTGTGCGTACGTCATTTAAATGTATGTGACAGTGCAATTTTTCAGCTCGATTTCCCAAATCACACAACAACAATTACAAAAAACATTACGTCACCAGTGCATTTCTTTTAAACAACAACACTGCACAACAGGCTACAGTGCTGTTAGCTTTAATGAATACCCTTAGCTTATCTGTTATTTTTATGGCATCACTGTGTTATTATATCGCCTGCAGTACTGGCAATACTCCCCCCTCCTCCCCAAGTGCACCTGGTGGGAAAATTGGCCAAGAATTAAAGCTGAGACTCAAACACGTCATTTCGATTCCTCGTTTAAGCCTTTCCTCTATACAGCTCACTTTGATCGGAGAAAATTAAAGTCCTCCATGTTTCTCCGTGTGAGAGCCAGTCTGACCCTGAAAAACAACACGGTGGTCGATTTCTTTTGAAGAGCACTGAAAAGGCCACTGTTTACACAGACAGCCTCTTGTGCTAAGTAGGAGAATGCATGTAAAATATTTCTGAAAGGCATGAGGGCAGGACTCATCGCCATGTTGGCAAGACAAGAAGTTAATGTGGGTAACCCTTTGACCCTTTAGCGCCTAAAAAAAGCAATTAAATATTGATTTTGCATATGAGTTTTTATTTGTGTCATATTTGCTACATCTGGCTTTTTTTTTGCAATTTATTCAGGTTTTTCAGGGGGGAAAAATTACATTGATGATGCAGAAATTTCAAAAATCAAAAAATTTCAAGTATGATCTTGTTTGTTATTTATTCCTATTGTCCTACTATTTATACTTTATTCTTGCACAGTTGGTGTGGAGCACCCACAGTTTCATTGTACATGTATACTGACAGTAAAGGGCTATTCTGTTCTATTCTATACACTAAGCATTAAGGGGCTAACACTGCAAACCAAAAATCTACCTGAAAACAAAAGTAATTAAATAGTGAGCTAGGCCTAAAAGCAGTCTTCCCTCAAACTACCTCTGAATGTATATCTACCTGATTTAGGCTTCTATGCCGTAACATCTGACATAACCACAAACCTCTCTGAACCCTCTGCTGTCCACGTAACCTGACATGCACCTCCTGAGAAATGGAACTATAAGTTGGGTTGACGCAGCCCACAACAACTGAATGACGTGGAGGGTTATGCCACAGGGTTAAAAGGGGTTTCCAGTGGATTTCCTGCAGAGGTCTAGATCAGGCATTAGAAGTTCTTACACTGTGTATGTTGTTTCTGTAGACACATAGAGTAGGTCAGTGATGATCAACCAGTTAGGTAGTTTAAGTATGAGGGCGTGTTTGTGAGATCTGTGAGGGCTCACCAAACTGCACTTCAAAGCAATTTCCATGTCAGTCACTGTTCAGAGAGCACACACATTAAAAGAGCCACTTCATGCCCAGATCTGTGCCCAGGCTACAGCCCTGACGTGCCATATAAGTGGCACCCTCCTCTACTTTGATGCTTATATTGTCACTGTGCTCTACTGTATGGAAGTAATCAGGCGTGCTTTGTTCATGCTTGATTACAAGAAGTGGACATTATCGCTGCCATGTCTGAGATGGGACTCCTCACCGAGTTACTGGAGCTGAATGAGATCAGGCTGTGATACACAGAATTAACTGTGGGGCTCTCAATGAGGACAAAAACAGTGATGATGCCAAGACCAAGCTAAGAGGGATGTTTTACATGGACAGATTTGCTATGAGTGGAGTGTAACGTGTAGAGGCCCTGAAAAAGGCTATCTGACAACAAGCTTGAGCTCCATTCAAGTGCAATGTGAACATGGTCCAGACTTTTCTAACACAAAGAAAAAAAAAAGTTGTGACTGGAGCTAAGCCAAAGAGAAGAATCAAGCTGTCTCTAAATTTATTGCCTCACTCTCCTCCTCTATACCTTTTGCTCAGGCCACAGTTGGAAGACCATTAGGAAAGCACTCTAGTGAATCCCCCGGCCGAATGAGGGAGGCGTTAAATAACAGCCTTGCCATCATTGTTCACGTAAGTGTGTGTCTATCTAGATTGCAGTGTCTCTTGTAGCTCTATGGACTCTTCAAAGCCCCCAGGCTGTTCAAAGATGAGTTGTTTCCATGTCATACTTTGGTTAAACTATATCATTAAAAAAGGTTCCTCTTTGCTACATTTCACTGCTCTCACCATAAACAGACACAACATCTCCTGTTGATTCTTTACAATCTTTACTACCAACAGACAGGTGTGACCAGAAACAACAGGATGACAGGGTTCAACACCTCCACTCCCCACTGATTTCCTCTCACATGCCAGCTCTGGATTCAGCCACACCCAGAGAGTCCAGGGACACTATCCCCAGCGAGCCTGCTGGTGTGTAGCATACACTCTGTTTATGTCTGCTGGGTCGATATGGGCCTGCACTCAAGTTTTAACCCCTGAATACCTTCGGTGGGTTAATCGCTTTAACAACAGAGTGCTCTTCTACACAGACAGCTATAGTTAACCCCAAACAGCTTCTGATAACCTCTGAACCTAACCTGCGACCTCTAACCTTAACCTGAGGGCTCTTCAAACAAGACATTGGCCTCTAGGGATTCAACACACATATTTTAATGTATTCCTTGTTTTACCCCCCTCTGCTTTGCTTCATGCTTTTTCTATATCTTGTTTAGGCCGAGCCCGGGATAATCCTTTGAGTCTTTCTTACTTCAGAGGCCCCGCTCTGAGTTTTCACAACACAGAGGGAGGCCTCAGCGGTGTACACGTGAGCGATACATGGATCTGTTTTTCTAACCTTTTTTCTGGGGTGGGCAATACTTCTCTTGTGTACATAGCAGTGATTTACAGCTGATAACTTCAACTGATTTTCAATCATTTCTGGCATTCTCTCACTTTTTTTCAGAGGCACATACTCACTGCAGTATTTTCCCGTAAGGATGAGGACGGTGCTTCAGCCGGACACCGAAATCAAACAACAGCTAATATTCTTTGCTATTTTTAGTAGCAAATGTAATGTATCAAGGAAGTATCAAAGGCTGCTATATTGTATATGTGGAAAACCAAGTGTTCATCATTATGGAAAATGCTTTTGGATCATTTTGAATCTCCATGACACACTGCATCAACCTTTACATGCACAAGACTTGCCACCAAGGATATTCACTTTGTCATTTGTTAGAAGTGGTTCACTATTTTCTGAACAAGTAGCAGTTTTGGTTCTTTGTCATATTGAAAAATGAACGTTCATATTTCACAGCCGTGCAAAAGCCAAAGCTGTCCACTCTTAAAATGAATGTGGCCCTCATGGCTTGGTATTTCCCTGTGGATCCTCAGGTTTTGACTATTTATGTTTACAATCCACTGCAGTGAGAAGTGTGCGAGCAGTATATAGGAATGAGTTTTATGTGGTTTGGTGTGTAAGCCGTTGTTTGTTAAAGACAGAGAGGCCTTTCTGTTGACATGTTGTTCAAGCCTTTGACTGGAGAATACGTTAAAGCGAACCACTTTCACATTTTCTAAAGCAGTGAAGTCAAGTATAGAGTGCACACAAACACAACAATACAAACTGAGCTGTTTGAATTGGGATAATATTGGAGGCAGTTCGAAAAGGGTGTGGAGGGTGTTATGTTTGAGTGAGTAACAATGGATGTTATGTAACTGCAAAAACAGTGAGTTTTCAGCAAAGAGGCCGTGCATTTCCAGATACTTACCCAATAGTAAATTTCAATGTAAAATGTTACTGTTCCACTCTTCACTCATGCTGTTTAGATTCCCCTGTACCTTCTTCAAAGCCATTAGATCTCTTTCCGCAAGTTGAGTGGCTAATGAAGGCTCAAAGATGGTGATAAGAGGTAATAGTGGGCAATAATACTAATTGGTGGTAATCGCAGTGCTTCTAAAGTGGTATATCTGTGTGTGAGTAAACAGAGGGCTGGTTCTTTTCAATGAGCTCAGCCAGAGTGCTCTCTCTTCCTCACAACACAGCCTAGCAACAGTCTGTCCTTCCATTTTACTGGGTTTTGACCAAATAACTCAGTTGGCCATCGCCACTGCATTGGTCACTCATCCCTTTGTTTGCTCTCTTTTCTACTGCTGCCAAACATGCCAGATCTCCATGTGTTGGAGAGGGAGAGAGGAAGGAAGGGAGAGAGAGTTTGCACGTGATTTCCAAAGAGCAGAATAACCCCATGCTGCCTGCCTATTAATCTGAATCACATTAAGTTTATTGTGTTCCTCCCCACTAATGCGTTTGAGACCATCTTGTTTTTTTCAAGAGCACAATTAACTAAGACTGAACATGATAATGGTAGATTTTGCCAGGGTTAAAATGACCAGATGAGCCAGGCCTTCATGTCAGAGAGAACTTAATCCTATCAACAATTCTTGAAGGAATAGTTGGAAATTTTGGCAACTGGCAAGTTTTGTCCATGGGTTGCATCACGCCGATGAGTTATTAAGATATAACAGAAATTGCTAGAATTATTCCTTGTACATAGATTTCTCAGATGGGAGGTTAGTGTAATCAGCCACAAAGACAGCCCTAGCATTTATTTAATGTAATTTAAAAGAAAAAAAATGCATAAAAATGGTTGAGCCAGTCCAGTGGTCAACTTAGCAGCATGAGGCATAGTTGCTTCAGTCAGTCTGAGTGGGCAAATTTCAATGGAAAAATTCTAATTATGCCCTAGAACTGCCACAAAGGGGAGAAATTAGCAATGAAGAAAAACAATGTACTTTTTCTGGTATAACGTTTTTCTTTTTAGGATGAGGATATGGGGATAGACAGCCCGTCATCTTTAATGGCCACCAGGGGGCGACATCTGCGATAGCAAAAAAGACTTTAGTCCTTTAGAAGTCCACAGGAAAACTGCCCTCTGCCCTAAGCCCTGTAGACACTTATTGGATGAGTTAATGGGCTCAGTTGCACATTTCGGGTTATGCTGAATAAAACATTAAATACATTTTGTAAAATTTAGTCGATGTCAGTTTCAAAAAGGCAAATTATTCAGTGTATGATCACTGGCTAACAACGTGTGATTAGCAAATCTTTAGCCAATGAGCATGCAGTTTCACATTGATATTGACTCCCTGGTTGTTACATAAGATTTCAAATCACCAGCATGATGAAAGCAAAAATGCTCAAACCAATGGGCGACATCACTGTCACTGTCCAACTTTTATATTATACTTTGACAGCAGGCTTGAGTGGCAGTTTAAGGAGATGCCGTTTTTTGCACTTCCATGTCTCCTTCATCTTTTTTCATGTCTCTACCTTATCCCAACAGCAGCATAAGGCTAGAAACAGAAAAACGGGGGCAATAGCTAATCTACCTCTGTCTGAAAATAGGAAAATCTGCCCCCAATCTCCTCTAAATCACCTCTTAAGCCGACTTATTAAACTTTGTTTGTTTAATCTGTACAATAAATACACACACTGCTGTTTTATTATTCAAGCTCATTTCTGATTTGTTTCCTGGTGGAAGGGACCCAGAATTGCACTAATCAGGTGCACAAAGCACCTCAATTCAAGCTCACTTCAGATATCTGAGCTCTTGAACCAGTGTGTGCTCCAGACCTTGCACAGAAAGAGAATGATATCAGGGTGGGATAGATCTTATAATCTATCCGGAAAGCAACTCAGTGAGTTCCCTGAAATGATGAGCAATTTCTTTAAGCGAGAGCACAATTAGCATTCCACTCATTAAACCTCCCCCTTTTATGACGTGTGCCCCAAATGTCCAGTCACTCACACAACAGCTCCAGGCTCCAAAGGTTCCCCCCACAACACAAGAAACTGGGCCTTGGCTCAGCAGTTCTGGGGCCCAAGGGTCCCTTATTTTACTAACAACTCCGGCACTGCAGGAAAAGGCAGGACGCATTGTTATGCAACAATTTAGACAGGATGAATAGGCTTCAGTACAGGTCCAGTGAATGCCATTTGAAATGATGGGAACAGAGTAGCAGCTAGGTTAATCCCAGAGGGAGTCCCCCTGGGACCTGGCCCTCATAGCTCCTCCATGTTTTCTTTTCAGCTTTTAAATGCGTTGGTTAAATGTCTTTTAGAGACAGTGAAGAAGCAGAAAGTAGGAGGCTGGGTTGTGCGGGTTCAGCAGCAAAGCAGACTGGTTAATCCCTGCAACCCCAATACAAGATCCAGCCAAACTCTTGGGGTTCATCCTCTCCTCTCCTCCTGCATGGCCGCCCTCAGGGACCAAGCCAACAGCCCTAGTGTCTCTTAATGGGTGACATCACTGGTTGGCACAGAGAGACGGGGGTGGGGGGAATAATTAGGTTTAGATAGTTGAAGTGACTGTCTGTGTGTATGTCTGTGTACATGCATGGTTTGTGCATGTGTGGTGATGTAGAAGAGAATTTGCCAGGCTTTACTCCACATCAAGCACGTACACACTACAACTGATACTCCAATGGAAACCAAAGGAAAGAATGTAGAATTTATCTGAATGTTGGGTGGTTTTTGCAAACAAAGGCAAAGTAAAAGCTCATGCATGAACAAACAAAACACAGTGATTTAGTCTTCTAAAAATACAACAACAACAACTACTACTACTACTACTTCTAATAATAATAATGATAATTAGAGTCAGAGCACTGTGTTTGTTGAGTTTGGAGTTAACTGTGATGGTGGTGGATGAAGAGCAGGGGGCCCTGCTTTGAAACTCACTATAGACTCCATACATGACCACCCCGGCAAAACTCATCCGTTCATTGCCCTTCATGCTATATACACAGCCTACTTAGGGCGAAGTCTTTGTTTGTCCGACGCGCTTTGTCAACCTCTATTTAGTGGCTTCTTTACGACAGACTCAGCCCTTTGAATATTAACTGTGTGATCACTCTTGCCACACAAGCAGCTGCTCGGGACCCCCTATCACTGCACCCCAACTCCCCTGCACTCTGCTGCGGGGCTTTGACCACAGCTTAGTGTATCCAGACTCTTGCGGGTATCTCATGAAACCGGTTAGGGAGAAATTTATTTTTCATTCCTTCAATGACATTTATGAAGCGCTTGACTTGTTTTACACATGAGAAGACTGTAAAGCAGCGATCAAATATAAAGGTCTTACTACATCTCGTAAAAAACAGAAAGAGGGATAAGAAGAAAAGAAGGGGAAGAAAAGGACTGATTTGTCTATGTCGCTGTATGTCACCGTGCCATTGTGAACTGTTAGTGGAGTGCGACTGTATTTCTGACTAGCGTAATGACCATAGCAGCTGAGGCAGGAAGGCAACAGAGGGTGGGAGAGTCTGTCCGAGTGTTTTTTCAGGCCAATAATCCCCTTTATTGAGTCTCAGGAAATCCTAATTGGAGTCGGAAGTGGCTCTAGTGGCCAGATGTGCAAAGACTAACAAAGTTGACCCTCCCACCCCCATATACACCCCAAGGACATCTGACCACAAGCACCTTAGTCTCCCCTTCCATTCCACTCTGCTGAGTTTAATTTAAATACACACACAGGCACATCTACAAGCCTCTTTCTACCTATGCTAAAAATGCAGCAAAAGTACATAGCCAGTGTGCACAATCTAACAAAGGGAATTACGGGGTTCAGTCACACCTCTTGTCTGTTAGTCAGTTCATAGCAGTTTCTGCAAAATCAGTCTACAGAGTAAAACACAGATGTGTTTGCTTTGGCAAAAAGAGGAAAACTTTAAAAAAAAAGAAAGAAAGTGAAAGCTTCCACAGATCTCTCGTCATTGCATGCTTTTCTTTCCCCACAAGCTTGACTCACACAGCCTCTTTTCTTTCTGTCTCCATGATGTTTGTATCATTGTCTAACGGCCTGTCTGTGAACCTTTAAAGTTACACTGTGCAGCAGTGTGTGTGTATGTGTGTGTGTAAGCCTCTCTTTGTGTCTTCTGTTATTATCTATGAGTGGGGATGAATACAGTCTAAGGTCTCATGTATGAAGCAGCAATGTAGTGTAAGAGGTCATGCCTGCACACGTGTTTATGTGAAAAATAATTAAGGAAAAGGGAGGTAGACAGTCACAATGTATGTGTGCTGTCTGTCTTTTCCTGTCTCTCCTTATCAAGCGGCCTGACCAAAGCCAGAGACTGCGGTCACTGCACGTGATCTGAGTGCAGCTGGAAAACCAAGAAGGATCTAAGGAAAGCTGGGTTTGATTAGAAGTACCTCCCCAAACCAAATGGGCTCTGACCCAGGTGTGTGTATCCACGTGCAGTTTTCTCATGCACACATAGGCACGCCATGTCTGTGCACGTGTTTAGTACTCCCGCAGAGCCATAGTCACACTGACCTATTTACTTCGCCATGGAAATTGCCAGGACCCCAGGAGGGAGACCAGACTCACCAGAGGCAGAATAACACTAAGACCCCATACGGCGATATCAATAGTTTCACATGGAACAGTTTTACTGCCACTTTTGCACACTTAATAACTAGGGCATCTGGTGCATGCGTGCGTGCGTATTGATTTCTTGACATCCGGATTAATTTCTGAAGTGTGAAAAACTGCAACAGAGGTCTATAGATAGAAAGAAATCACCATTCCTAAAGTACTGTAAAGCATTTTTGGTGCTTTTATCTCTGTGTGTGCACCTCTCATTATTTAGGTTTAGTGTCAACACTTCATCTATAATGCATACGTGTATACAGTAGGGGAGTGGGCAGCTAAAAGCCTTCACCTTTACATAACCCCCTGAGACTTCAAAGAGAGATTAAGAGGGAGAGATGGCGAAGGACTAACACTTGCTGCATGGCTGCAACGACCCCACTAAACTAAAGGCTGAGCGAAGGGGTAGTTGGCACTGGCTTCTCATGTGTTGGGCCTCATTTTTTTCACTCAGGGTAAAGCATCAGAAAGACATCAGAGAAGTATTGATGGAGAAAAACACTTCTGTTACACGTTCTTCTATGTTGCAAAGGGCTGGTTAACTTGAATGCACTGATTACTTACACAGGCTCACACACAAATCTTGCACATGAACATACGCATTGACTCACTGAAGAATAGACCAAGAGAAACACAGGCTTCGAAGCTCACTGTTATGCAAAGAGGACCGGCTGGAAGTGGGCCTGTACACATCACACGCTGTTTTGTCTCCTTGCAATGGTGGAGAATGCAAGGGAAGCCAAGTTAACTCCTTACTATTCATTAATTGCTGTCACACTGGCTGTGTTGCATGAATCCTGTCAGAATATGTGGAATTGTGCCGGATTGTTCAGACTCTTTATGGACTATAAAGCTTCTGTCTCTCAACAGTGGCATTTCCTTGTATTCTGGGAAATACACTGTACTCTGACAAGTAGTTACTGAATAGAAAGTGAAGTTCCTGAGAGAGGTTTATTCTGGCACGGTACACTACAACATGCTCTGCTGCGCAGGCACAACAATGGACAGATCTTTGGGGTCGTAACCTCCTAATTACCACAGCCCCAGAAGTGATGAAGAGTGCCTGTCAGCGTGGCCTCTGAGAGGGGCTATCTGAGCCGGACTCAGGATAACCAGGTGACATGGGCCAGGGTGCTCCGGCACCTCAGATGAAAGGTCGGTGTTATGAGTCCACATCCAAACACCTGGGCCATTTCAGCACACCACAGGGACATCTAGCCTCTTCGCTTTCACCTATAACCTCCGTCTGTGCTTTGGGGAAGAGATACACACATAATTCCCAGGTCTGATGGACCTTTGGTCCAACTCTCAGGCTCTGACCCCCCCCCCCCCCAAAAAAAAACCCCACAAGCTTTCCCAAAGCACGATCAAGCCTTTCTGCACAATTCCCACATCAGAGGTCTTGCCCACATTAATGATTTTTCTGAAATAGACACTTATCAAGTTTTCGGCAGGGCTCCTGACATAATACAAGGTGCCGTGTGCAATCTTATGCGGACTTTGTAGACAAAGCCACTGAGGTATTAAGTCCAATAAAAGAAAGATTAAAGTGATATGTGAAGTTAAGGCTTTGAGTTATTGATTTTGTTTAAGATATTAACACCTTATTGAATCCTTTCCAAAACTGTAAGCATTTCATAAATTTATCGCCATTGCAGGATCTGTAAAATCTGAAAGTGGATTAAAGATGATCTAATAAAAACTTCAAAAAACCCTAAATCCGCCCATGGGAAAACTGGGAGGATACAATAAAGGCATATCAGTGTGGGGGGCGTGCGCCTGCGCGTTCGCGTCGTGCAGTGTAGAAGTTTCCCTGCAAGTTTGGAAAGACAAGAGGAGTGCAGCGAGTGGAGTGGCACAAGTTACCGGGACAAAAACGACATAGGAAAAAATGTATATATGTTTAAAAAAAAAATTAAGACCTCGATGTTTCTAGCTGTGGCTCTTGTTGGAGTTTTTTTTAAACAACTTCACTGGAAACTGTGGCCGGAAACTGCAGGTAAGTAAACCTGATTAGGACCAGAATTAGACGTGTTAAATAATTGGAATACTGTCGAGCAACATGAAGTGAATGTTTATCCGAAGTTAGATCTACGCAAAAATAACAGAGATAAACTACCAGGTTATAAAAAAAAAGATGCACTAACTGAAATCTTTTGAAACTTAAAAAATGTTTTTCTTTTTTAAGAGCGTTCTTATGAAAAAGTAACGGATGCTATTGCGTTGATGTAGAAAAACAAAGCTCACTTTCCATGTAACATTTCATCCTCCTACGAGTTCTTGGGTAACACGATTTGTCAGATAATATTTTCGCTTGTCTAGATGAATATCTCATTAAATGATGTAGACTGAGATTACCGGTTTGTGCAGCGCGCCCGCGCGGCATGCAGTGGAACAGACTGGAAATCAAGCGCGTCCCTGAAAAAAGTTTGCCAAACCTTATGATTCATTTGGAGAACGAGAGAAATGACGAGAGGATGTGTGTGTGTGTGTGTGTGTGTGTGTTTTCCCCAAATCCAAAGCCGTGTAAAGATTAAAGCGTTTCCCTTGAACCCAGACTTTTGAAACTTCTGAGTCATTCTCAGTTGCATTACTAATCCTGCTTAAAAACCTGCTGGTGCAAGCGTGTTCAACCCACTTTCAGATGATGCCCTCCCCAAAGTGAAGAAGGAATACGTAAGAAGCTTGCAGAGCATTTATTTCTGGGCTTTGTGGTTAACTGTGCGTCTTACCTCACCGGTCTCCATATTTTCTAATTAGAAGAGGAAAAGGCGGTGTGGAGGTGTGTGTGTGTGCGCGCGCATTCAGTGAGGTGAAACTGAACAGGATGGGACAAGCTGTTCAAACAGGTCGCAGAGGGGGAAGAGCTCATCCTGCCCAGCTAATGCTTTCCCAAAAAAGTGCCTTGAACTTTCATTGAAAGTTGAACTTGGGCTCAGATTTTTAGCTTGTACCAGTTGTAAGGCTGAAGTCATGGGAGCTCACTGGCCTAGTTGGAAGCTGACTGACTGGTTTTCAGTTGCAAAACTCTACACCGACTGTTTCTGCTTTCAATAATGTCTGAGATAAGATTTTTTTGTTGTTGCTGTTGCCGCTTTGTTTCCTAGACTGGGGTTATTGCTTGACCTTTGGACAAGAGATCACTGGAAGAAAGGCAGACTGACCCTCCCTCAAACAGCCCGGCTGCCTCTATGCACATCAACCTGAGTGTGGCCATCAAGGAATCTCGTGCCTTTCATGGAACGCAGCCTGCCCTTCCTGCCGCTGCGGAAGTGACGACTATGGAGCCGCGCGCGGCGCTGGTCGCTCCTCGACCGCCTCCTCTAGCACCTCCACCACCACCGCCGCCGCCTCCTCCCCCGCCTCCCCCCACGGCTTCCACCTCTTCCTCCTCCTCACCTTTAAGCCGGGCGGATAGCGCTCGTCGGAGCCGGCTGAGGAAGCTGAACTGGGAGCGTATCCCCAAAGAGAAGGTGGAGGGGAGAAAGAGCGTGTGGAGTGGGGCGGCCCCAGATGAAGATGAGTTCCCCATAGACCTCCATTCCCTGGATGAGCTGTTTGGTCAGAAGGACAGTAAGCCTCGGGACCGAACCAGCACCCTGAGACGGCGCTCTTCACTGCTGCACTGCAGATCCCCTCAGGATAGCTCAGAGGAGGTAAGATCATGTAGATGGTGAGACTGTTTTAAAAAATATTGGGCTTGTTTGTTTTTCTTGCTCTCACAATGTGTCCTTTGCTTTTTGTCCTCTTTCTTTTTTTTTTCTAAACAGATCTCCTTATTGGACTCCAAACGCAGTATGAACATTGGAATATTTCTACGTCAGTTCAAGATGTAAGCCTAAGAAATTCTTACTGTTGAAATGTTTCAGTTGGTTCACAGAAAGAACAAAGAGGTCATAGGAAAAAAAAAACTCATTAAAGAAGCACATATCATAAATAAAACAAAACGGGTCAGAAGGAAAGAAGATAAGGAGCATAGAAATCAGCTACAGAGCAAACATTCATAAAGGCCTTTTTAAGAAGAGGTTCAAGGGACTCTAATGATGTAGCCAGTCTAATCTCAATAGGCAGACCGTTTTACATAAGGGATTAATTTGGCCTTTTTCAAAGTAATAATTTTAAAAGCAAAGTAGAAGTTATCAGGCAGTCAGAGTGGTTTAACAAGTACAGCAGTAATCTGTTCATATCTCCTAATTGCCACTTATCAGTTTAAGCAGATGTGACGAGAGCTCTGCCTGATGCAGGAATCAACCTGTTTACAGCAGCTAAGAGCAAAAAGGATCTAAGTTTGGAGATTTTCTTGTGCATCATAAAAGAGATAAGGGCCTAAGAATAACTTCTGGCAGACTGCCTAATATTCTTGTCAATGAACCAACCAATTTTACATCACAGAGGCACCTAAGATTGTTGGCTGTCCCACCTTATATAAGTTGTGGGGGTACTGTAATTTATTTCCTGTTTCATATCACTTTATGTACTTGATATTCTTTGTGCTTTGGGCTGTCGGCTGGAGAAGTCCTTGTCCATTTTAGTTCAAAGCATATGGTGATTTTTCTTACGTGTGTTGACATCTCAGAGGTTAAACAGTAGTTGAGGAAGTAAATTGTATTGCATGGATAATGTTTTTAGTTGCAGTGCCAACAGCTAGGCCTTTTCTCTGCATTTCATCAAACCGCCACCAGTACTGGAGGCCGTTTGAAGTGGGATGCATACAGCAGTGCCCAAGGGAGCAGTATTTGACTTGAGTTAAACTGGAGAGAGTGGCCATATGTCAAAGGTGGACAGGTGTCCGTGTTAAAGTGCGAAGCTTCGTCAGGAGAGAGGATGTCTGGTGTCAGGGAGGAGGAGGTGGTGTACCCTGAACAGCTGGCTTGGATCTTGAAGGAGGGTGGTAAACAAGCAGCTGGCTTTAGCCTGTCGGCACCTGCTGGTGCCCTTAAAGAGTGTCTAATCTTAAAGCTACCCCCCCCCCCTGCAGAGAGAGACCCCACTGGTGGCTTGTCATATTCATCTAAAAGCCCGATTAGCATGTTTGCTTGGCTCAAACAAAGCTCACTTCTTGCAGTGAACGAGAGGTTTCATAGTCATGTATATACATTTGCATACAGTTTAACATCTGAAATGGAATGAAACTAACGAACGATATCTACTTAGCAGAACTACATGTACTTTAAACTGCAGGAGTACGACGTGCCAAGTTTAGGGATTGTCATGCCTCCAAGAGACTCAATTGAAAACCTTTTCTTTTCTAAACTAGATCTGTTGAGACATGTAGGGGAAGCCATTATGTGAAAAGAGCTTCTTCTGTACACAAACATCTGTCTAGTTGGAAGTTTATTTGCCCTCTGTCTGAAGACAGAGCTACTGCTCAAATGTGGGTGGAGTGTAGACAAAATCAAGTCTTTGTATTATCAGTGTCTTAGTAGCCCCCCTTCAATATTATTTCCTCCTTTTATTTAGATTGTTTGGTTTTTCAATGGGTTTTGTTGGAGCAATTAACAAAAGCTCTTTCTGTTTAGAAATAGATGTCCCTTTTTTTTCTTTTTCTTTTTTTTCCCCCCTCATGCACTGCTTTTACATGTTTTTGTAGGTCGATCTTTATCCGTTGGTGTTAGACAATAAGATTCGGATGTGACAGCTGAGCCATGAATGAGATGAGTTTGTTTGAGGATAAAGGCTGCAAACTGTAGTTTTAGTGCCTGTGATGTGCTGTAGTGGGAATTGGGGAGAGGCTAATGGGAAAACTGCTGAAATGGAGGACAGATGTGTCACTTGCAGAAAGGAATACAGAGATCAAACACCCAGTCATCTCAGTGTCTGCTCTTTCACCCCGTTGTCCTTCAGCCGTCGTCTGTGCATGTCTGCATTTTATTTGCCCAGTGGATATGCTACTTTGCATCGCCAGTGTGGCGTCAACTGACCCTCCCTCCGTGACACTCGGACTGATAAGAACAGGATAAGCCTCTTTTATTGTGCGATCATTGCAAAACCGGAGCTGATTGGACTCATTTCTTTTGGGTAGCTGTACCTTGACTTGAAAAGAGCATTGCTTGGCAAATGACGTCATGCTGAACTGTGTCTGTTGTGTTTCCGCAGGCCGGCTAAGGAGATAGTTGAGGATATCAGGCAGGGTGCCGGAGGCCGTTACGGAGCGGAGAAGCTCACAGAGCTCTGTAAATTGCTGCCTGACAATGAGGAGGTAAAGCGCCTTTTCTGGCATACAAACGCAACAGTGACAAGCTTCTTCCTCTCCTCCCGCCCTCCTCTAACTCACCATCTGGCTCTGCTTAGAATGATCAAGAGTTAGCCATTACACCATGTTGCATGTGATGTGGTCTGTGTTTCTTAGAGAAGTACCACACTAGGAGATAGTGGAATTGACTGTTAATGGGATGTTGGCAGCTTTACCCAGCCTCTATTCTCCGTCAGGAGTCTCGCCTTAAGAAGTTCAGCGGGGACCGGAGCTGGCTTGGAGAGCCTGATCTTTTCATGCTGCTTTTGGTGGAAGTCCCCAGGTACACTCTTTATCAACCCCCAGTTTTTGGGGTTTTGTTTTGTTTGTTTGTTTGTTTTTTTTACCCAAAAAAGTATTCCAAAAGAACTTGACTCCTATTTTCAAATTGATTTTCACTGATGATCGACTGCTTATTTAACCAGTGCCTGATGTCCCTGTCATCAATCACCACTCTCCACTGATCAATCTGTTCCCCCGTTTTTCCCTCCTTCACCAGTTTTCGCCTTCGTCTGGATGCCATGATCCTGCAGCAAGAGTTTGACCCTGCTGTGACCTCTCTGTGTGTGGCAGCCAGATGTCTGAGGGAAGCAGCCCGAGGTAAAGTAACAGCAGGGAGTTGTGTACTCCGCCACTATAAAGATCTGGGAACCCTGTTGCCCTTTTTTAAATGCTTGTATTTGCAGAAATCCTAGGAGTCAGGATGCAAATGAGATGACTTATTCTGGATGCTAAATACTTTAAAGATTTAGGAGTAACCTACTGCTAGCAACTTTTTAAAATAAAGCTGTAGTGCAATAGTCAATTTAAGTGTCAGAACAAAGTTGCTGACTTATTTCATGCCCTTCATGTCCGCTTCATTCACACTCCTTCAACCGTGAGGCACAGTATTAAATCTGTCTTTTATTCTCCTAGAACTGCTGAGCTGCCCAGAATTACACTCCATCCTTCGTCTGGTCCTCAAAGCGGGGAACTATATGAATGCAGTGAGTGCTTCTTTATTTCCCTTTCGATTCTTTTAATCTGTTTACAGTTACCCAAACGCTAGTGGTCTGGGTTTGTGTTCAGAGGCGCCGTTCAGACTGCGCACCTGGGTTTTGAATCGTTGTTTGTTTAAAGCTGTCACGTGTTGTGCGTGTGTTTTGTTTTGACCTTGTGCGTGTCTTCTCAGGGTGGATATTCAGGAAATGCTGCTGGTTTTCGAATTTCATCGCTGCTGAAGCTGGCTGACACCAAAGCCAACAAGCCAGGCATGAATTTGCTGCATTTTGTTGCTATGGTAAGATCTGAAATGTAGATGCCGTGAAATACAGTACCTATTTTCAGTTGAAGAAATACAGTTGGTGTTGGTTCAAAAAAAAAAAAAAGTAGCTCAAGGCCCTCAAACCAGATTGCTTTGCAGAGCGTCAGATTTTTCTCACCATTGGTAAATAATGTTTTGCTTCCTTTGAAACAATGGCTGATTAATCATGTGTTTGTCTCCACAGGAAGCTGTGAAAAAAGACCAGAGTTTACTGTCATTTCCCAGCCAACTAGGTCATGTTGGCTCCGCCTCCAGGTCAGTCTTTTTTTTTCCCCCCAAATCTATATCCTACTGTTATTTAGTCTGCATGATCATTGTTAATGACAATAATACCTCAAACACCCTACTGAAACAAAAAAACACCCAGCTGTCAGCAAAAGATGCATGATTGACAGTGGGGTATGATGGCCACTACTTAAGCTGCTGGACATTTTGACCATTTTTCTTATTTCAATTGGTGACTACAGTTGGGTGCTAAGAGATGACTATCTCTCCGAGACTCTCAATTCCTGCACCCTTGCTCCTGCATTCGTGCTAGAATATTTAAAGGGGACATGTTTTGCTCATTTGCAGATTTTAATTCCTGCTGGTTAGAGTAGTTTAACATGACTCTCAGCTTACAATATCCTTACTTATGCTAGGCTTTGATGGAGTTCACACGCCATCATGAAATGAGCCGTTTTAGCTCTCTTCCCCATCACTTTAAGCTAAGGCTCTTCTGTTTGGCTACCCCTGAAAAACTGAAAGTTTGAACAGTGGGTGGCTGGGCAGCTGGGGTGACCATATAGAGGGAAGAGGTGTAGAAAATAGAGGTATAGAAAATGTCTAAGTATTTCCAAGCAGTCTGCAGCCTGAACTCCAAGATAATGGGAATTACCAGATTCTGACCTCTGTATATGAAGTTTTGGGCATGTTTATTATGAGCATGCATCATTGTAAGGGGATATATGACGAGAAGGAGGAAAGCATAATAGGTCTTCTTTATGACAAATTCCTAGACACTTTCGATCATGTGCAATCATTTATTTCCAGTCTTTAATTATTCACCCTTTGTTGAGACATACAGTTTATCCACCTGTTTCTGTTCAGTTCACAAAATGATTGCATGTATGTATTTGTCCTCTCCTCCTTTTGCAGGTTTTGTGAAGAGTCTGTGCTTGATGACTTGGCCAAGTTAAAAAGCAGAGTTGCGGCCCTCAAGGCAAATATACAGACTGAGGCAGAGATTCAGAAGCAGACGCAGCCTTTCCTGGAGGTGTGCAAAAAATTTGATTTTTAAATGGACTGTCTCCAACTTGAGACAGGTTATCTCAAGTTCAAGATTTGGGGCTTTAATTGAAGGGGTAATGAATATGTTCATGTAAAATGTATCTACAGGTGGCTGAAGAGCGTCTGAAGGAGGCAGAGGACGAGGTGGAGGGTATGAAGATGTCGAGTCAGGCTCTGGTGGAGTTTTTCTGTGAAGATGACAGCACTTTTAAATTGGAGGAGGCTTGCAGGGTCTTTCATTTGTTTTGCCACCGCTTCCAAAGAGCAGTCCAGGTTAGAAGCTGTCGATAGGAAAATTGCATCATAGAACCTTTAACTGTATGCTAAAGATGAGTGAGCAACTATCCTTTCTCTCTCATTTTTCCATAGGAAAATGCAGAACGTGAATTGAAAGAACAGAAACGTCTGGAACGCCAACGTGAGATGGCAGAAAAGCGTCGCTCTCTGGCAGTTTGCACTGGGTTAGACCTGAGCCTGAGCCTCGCCAGAGAGCCTCCCAGTCAGGAGAGCCAGGATGAGCTGGAAAAACTCCTAGAGAGAAATCTAAGCTACACTTGGAGCCGTCGTAGTCTTAGAAGCTCTGATTCCCGCAGATACCTCCAACACTCTCACAACGATAGCCATCTCCACAACTCACCCTTCCCTGAGCTGGGCAGCAGCCCGACATCAACCAGTTATCACTCAAACAGCTCCTCTGACCACGAGACCTCTGCGGTTCTCTGCAGCTCTCCAGAGACTGATGGCATGTGTTCCCCCATTGACCAAGGACCCGTCCTGGGCCGAGGAAGCACGGCTCAGCACAGCCAAGAAACAAAATTAAACACTGAAGCAGCAACATTTAGTCATTCTCAGCATGAAAGTGGCTTTGTTGTGAAACAACATGGACCTGAGAGTATTTCTTATCTGAGGCAAAACCAATCCAAGTTAACGGGAACTGAAAAAGAACTGGATTTTTCACATGAAAACATGGCTTTAGTTAACTGTTCCTATACAGACTCTGCTTCTACTCATAGCAAACCAACCCAGTGTGTTAAAAGCAGAACTTCCACTTACAGGCAGAATTTTGGCCTGCCAGTAATGCCCAGTAATCATCCTATTCACTCAAAATCCAACACTTCTTGTGTCAATGAGGAATTACAACCATCTGTTCATACAAGTGGAATACAGTCTTGTAGTGACAACGGTACTGGGCTCATTAGGTACTCCAGATCTGAGACCAAACTGCAGTCATCTGTCAGCGCTCCAGTGGAGGAGCAGTCGCAGCCACAGACGAGAGACACACCCTCTATTGAACCAAGTGCTGCGACGTGTTTGCCTGATGGAGTTTTAACAAACCGGACAGACACAGATGTGGTGCCCACACCTGCGGAGGAGGCTTGGATGCCCTCCAGTCTACCGGAGTTCAGCCAGTCACAGCCAGAGGAGGATCCTGAGTTGCCAAGTACCGAGAGGGAGACGGGGAGGTCATATTCTCGTGTCGGTGAAACGCTGGAGTGCCACACTCTGGTGAAAGGCCTTAGATCCTATGACGCCTTGTCACCCCCAGGCTCCCCACTCCCACGACCAACACCGAGCCTTTGCTCCAAGTGGAGGAAAGAAAGGGAGGTTGACCTTCGAGAGGGGTCGACCCCAGCGTCTCTGACATCAAAGGAAGAGGCTCGAACCATGAAGGTCCCTGTACGCAGTGGGATAGGAGCCAAGAGGGGGCTTGTGTCACGTACAGGCCCTTCCAGTAGCACGGGCATTCCCAGGGTACGCTCTAAAACAGATTCTTCATGTGGAAACCCACCCCCTACAAACTCATCAACTCCTACCCGCCTTGCTGCTCCTCGTAGTCTGTCAATGCGTTCATCTCCTATTTCTCGAGCGGCTGAGGTGAAGCGAAGTAACAGCACACGGGAGAGAACTGTAAGTGAGGCGCAGGCTCCGGGGAAGCCCACCCTGGCCCGCAGGACTTCAAACAGATCTGTGCCAGAGAAAGGCTCTGGCAGCACCCAGCCAACTTTCATCAGAGGCACTCCTCTCCGCGTTTCCAAACGCCTCGCCCCAAACTCAGAGTCTCAGGTTCACTGTCAGCCTAGCACTGCCCACAGCCCATCCTCGGCCACAGCCAAGACCATACGTACGGCTGTCATATCGGCAGCTCGAAATAAAACTGCCAAGACGACAAGCACAAGCCCCACTCCTGCTAGCTCTAAAATCCCAACAGCTTCAAGGATACCTGGGCCCAAAATGCCTCGAGGGTCTGCCACCTCCACCGCTCCTGCTGCTCAGCCCCTGTGGAGGTGATTGACATGAATAAGTGCCTCCTCAAACTTTTCCTGCCTTTACAGTTTTGTGATTGTTTGTTTGAGCTCATTAAAAATTGATTTGTGTGACATGCATGTGTAGTCTGAGTGCTCGGTTTCTACATGTGCAATAGGACCGTGAGGTGGGAGCATCGGGGATACTTCATCTCTTGTTTCACAGGATGGGGGATTTTCTACAGTCTACCTCTATTTACACCCATTTGTGTCCTTTGCAGGCAATAGGACAAGAAAACTCTGTCTCCAGTTGTAGAACAGGTTGATACACAGTAATAAAATGCAACACTACTCTGTGCCTTGTATGTACAAGTGTGCTGCCAGAAGTGTAATCTGGCAAACCGTTTCAGTCTCTTGTATGGAACAAAACACTTTTTTTTTTTTTCTTTTCTTTTCTAGGAATGCGTCCAAATGTGAATACTGTGACCTCTCTGTTAAGTGATCATGGTGTTCTCAAACTTGGCTGTCTTACAGTCCTAACCGAACTCGGTACAATATTGAACTATTCATCCTGTTGTGGTGAGGCCTCATCATTATGATGCACTTTATAAACTGAAGAAGAGGCTGTTGGGGGATTGTTATTATTATTATTTTGCTTATTTTATATCAAAAGAGTAAGTTTATTGAATAGCAGTGGTTGTTATTCGCTGTATTATATGGTTTTGTAAACAACAGAAGATAAATAAAGATAGCGATGTGAAACTGTTATTGTCTGAGAAATGTGCTTGTCAGTATATATTCTTTATTTTAAATTATAAATATATTGTGTCTGTTCAGTATGTATTTGCTTTCAAGATCCCTCGTCTGCATCAGCTGCAGCTCTTGCTGTCGTCTTGTCACCCCTCCATTTTTCTCTCCCTCTTGCTACATCTCTTGACACAGTCACCCCCATTCCTGTCAGTGGTTGTAGTCATGGAAATGCTGCAGACGTCCCGGGGAATCTCCTGGCAGAATAGTGGGGTGCAGGGGGTGGGGTGGAGGGTGACTGTGGGTGTAGGGGTCCCAGTGGGAATTCTCCCTTTATAGGCTTCGGTGACGCCAGAACCTCTTGGGAAAGGCAATAAACTGGTGCCTCTTTGTGTTCTCGAGTGTCCGGTTGTTGGTCACCGCTGGCCTTTTAACCTGCCACAGTGTATAAGTGGTGACATCAACAGCAGATCTCCAGGGGTGTAAGACGGAGCAGTCTAAAGTGATCCCTCTTTTTAGCTTCTTTCTACAGTGATCTGAAAGCACTGGATTAGTGGGAATAATGACTTGTCTGAAGGTGAATATGTGATATATGAGCTTAAAGACTGCTGCTCATCAAAGAGGATGAGGTCCAAAAGATACACGACAGGGTCTTTTATGGTCTGTTTGTATGCAGAGAAATTTAAGTCTGCAGACCTCTCTTTAAATGGGCAAATCATAGTTCCAACTAGACAACTTGCAAAAGCCAAAATGTCAACAGTGAGTTTACTGCAAAGAGAAAATATCTGAAGAAATGTCAAAATGTCTTTTAAATCTTGGCCAACTGTTACTGCTCCACGTGCTGTGAGTGGTGGTAATAATCTAGGTGGGATAAGTCTACCTGCTTGATTTTTTTTTTGTTTACATTAACATCAACATCACATTAACAAACTGATATTTTTTTCAAACCACAGAAGGCCACACTGAGCCCTGGTTCTTTAGAACAGAAGACAGGAAGCCAGGTGGACAATTCATAAGCAGCACGAGGAAAGACTGCGCTGAGGACAAGTGTAAGTAAGACATTCAGAGATATTTACTTTTGTTTTATTGTTATTGATCAGCTCTGAGCCCCTTTGTAGAGTTCAGAGGTCTAATTGCTTTTCGTTTTTGCAGCTGCTTTCACAAAGAAGAGTGGCAAACATAAATCTAGCCACAATGAAACTGAGGAGCCACTCAATGAAAAGAGCAAAACATCTAGCTCAAAGGAGGAGTCCAGCCGCTCCATTTACAAGACTGATGTCCCCTTACCCAGCACATACAACAGTCATAGGCTAGGTAAGAATATGTTGAAATCCCATATGCAATGACAGAACCCCTTTCCAGCTAGTAAAAGGGCTGTTTTCCTCAGAAAATCTCCAAGCTTAGCTGGTATTCATCTAATAATTAGTAGGGACATTCTAACAAAGCCTGTATAAATGTGTAGATAAACTAAGCCAATGTTGGCTGTTTTCCATGCAATAATCAAGACCCCCATGTCTGTTTTGTGTCTCTGTAGAGGACTTTGGATCAAAATATGAAGAGCTGGATCTGCTGGGTGGAGGAGGTTACGGGACTGTCTACTTTGGAAAACACAAAGAAGACAATGTCCGAGTATGACTTGTTATATGTGTAGCTCACAGTTCTTCTAGTAAATCCTGTGCACTGTGTGCTTTTTCTAAACCACATTTTCTCTGTAATGCAGGTTGTTATAAAACATGTTTTTCAGAATCGTGTCGACCGCCTACCAATGGTAAGTGATGTTTGTCCTTTCCCTTGACACTTTTGCTTTTTGTTTTGGAAAGTTTGTGTTGAGAAACACGAATATTTCACAGCATGTCAAGAAAATGTCCTGCCTGAACACATGGCGCATATTATTCATTGTTTGAACACTGACCTAAATTTTCTCTGGTTCTAAAGCTTCTTAATGGTAAAATGACCAAAGTTCCCGTGGAAGTGGCGTTGCTGATGAAAGTTGGGGCAGGACCACAGAATACAAGCAGCAATGTTACCCCAGTACTACTGGAGTGGTTAGACTCAGTAAACGAACTTATTATGGTCTTTGAAAGACAGAAAAAAACCATCGATTTGGATGTGTATCTGCAATGCAGAAACAGGTTTCTGCATGAGAGTGAGGTTAAGGTAAGTGAGTGGTAGGAAGGAAATACAGTATCTCACAAAAGTGAATACACCCCTCACATTTTTGTAAGTATTTTGTTCTATCTTTTCATGGGACAACATTGAAGATATGACACTTTCATAAAATATAAACAGTGTACAGCTTGTAAAACAGTGTAAATTTGGTGTCCCCTCTAAATAATTCAATGTACAGCCATTAATGTCTAAACCACTTGCAACAAAAGTGAGAACACCCCTTCAGATACTGGGCCACAGGGCAGTACTCCAACATGATGACAACCCCAAAACACTCCCAAAAATACCAGCGCCTTGCTAAATAAACTGAGGGTAAAGGTACTTGACTGGCCAACCATGTCTCCAGACTTAAATCCTATTGAGCATCTGTAGGGCAAATGGAAGCTAGAGGAGCGCAAGGTCTCTTACATCCACCGGCTCCCTGATGTCATCATCAGAGTGGACAAGAAGTCTAGTGGCACCCTGTGAAGCTCTAGAGAACTCCATGGCCAACAGAGTTAAGGCAGTGTTGGAAAATAATGGTTGCCACACAAAATATTAACACTTCAGGCACAATTTGGACATTTTCATCTAGGGGGTACTCACTTTTGTTGCCAGCGGTTCAGACGTTAATGGCTGTATGTTGAGTTATGTTGAGGTGACAGCAAATTTACACTGTTATACAAGCTCTACACTGACTACTTTACATTGTATCAAAGTGCCAAATCTTCAATGTTGTCCCATGAAAAGATAGAATAAAATATTTACAAAAATGTGAGGGGTCTACTAGCTTTTGTGAGATAATATATATAGCAATCTTTCATGGATAATGCAAAGCTTGTGGCTTGAACATACCTTTCTTTTCTTTGTCAGAATATAATGAGAAAGCTGGTAGATGCAGCTATTGAGATGCATTCCAGGGGTGTATTTCATCGGGACATTAAGGCAAACAACATTGTGATTGAAGTATCAGCTGATCTCTCAATGTATCGACAAGTGAAATACATTGATTTTGGCTGTGGAGCCACTTTTACTCCAGAAGCAGTCACTCGAAGAAGTAGTAGGTTATCAGTCCCAGTGTTCAAATGTCCTGGACTGTCCATGCATCTTGTGTCCATGTGAATTCCTCACCATTATTAATATTTCTCTGGATTTCAGAGATAACTCTGGACTTGTATGAATCCAACGTGAATACAGCACTGCATCACAGTTTTGCAGCTAGGCACTGTGATGGATAAGCTGTTGCATTACATCCTCCCAGACACCTCCACCAAATCGAAATCTAGGACACGTAGCGACATTTCAGACGGTAAGCTGGATGTTGATTCCCCAACCTGTTGCAATTTGTGTTTGAAGTGTTTTCTGTGTTATCTTTGCCTTTGTCTGTATCAATCATCCACATGTAAATTTACAGGAACACAAAAATGTGACACCTCTATTTTATTTCTGTAAAGACTGCAAGGATTTTCTGTCAGGTTCTCTGAACCAGATCCATAAAGACCGCCTAACCCTGGAGGAACTTAAAAATCATCCTTGGCTCAACTGACGTCTCTACTCTGACAAATACAGGGTCATGGAGCAGAAGCTCCAACAGAGAAGTATTTATTAAAATTAAATAGCCATGTTGTAATTCTGTGCATTTCATTACCAGAATAAACTGATTCACAAGCAAATTATTTGATTCCTTGGATTAGCCTTTAACCCTTGGGGTACATTTTCCTATACCATCATATGTTTCTGAGGTTTACAGTTCTTTGTGGATCAAACCAGCTAAATTCTACAGTTTATAAGCACATATATGTATGTTGTATTTTCTTTTGTGTTAATACAATTTATTAACAAATAAAAGCATCGATGCAATACAAGATACAATTCAAAATGTATAAAACAATAACATAAAAAATAAACATCTCAAACTGTGTTGAAAGTCAAAAGAAGAGGCTGGTCTTGAGAGCGGAATAAAAAAATGGGCAGTGAAGAAGCCCGGTAACGAATTCCATAATTCCCCACGATGAGAGGAAAGCATTGGTAACCGTTCCTCTCCAGGAGGACTAAGAAAATGTTTGACTAAAGCGTGAACAACATAATCACAATAATTTGATTCCTTTTATCACTGAGCCACATTACATATACAATCATATTGCTGTGCATCTTTGCGATTTACTGTTCTTTGTGTATTATGCCAGCTACATTCTACAATTTATAGCCACAATGCCAATGCATCCCTGTGTATAGCAATTTAACCCCTTCTACTCTCTGTCCCACATTGGCTTAACTTCTGTATGCTTACATAGATGTCACATCCTGCATTAAGTTAAACATGTGAACACTGCTGCTTCCCCTGTGGGATAGGCTCCAGCCCCCCTTCCACAAGCCTGAATTTGATAAGGAGAAGAAAACAGATGGATGGAATATTAAATAGACACATTTTAAGAAAGAGGTTCTCTAATGTGAATATTAACTAGAATAAACAGACCACATTAAGCACTTATGTTTCCATTTAGGTTTATTATTATTATTATTATTATTATTATTATTATTATTATTATTATTATTATTATTAATATTATTATTATTATTATTGCATTAATGAGATATACTACAGCATATTTTAAAGGAGGGATAGTTTAGCACTTGAAAAGTTGACTTAGCATTTAGTTACTATGTCAAATATTGGTAATGTAGTCAAATAAAACTGTTAGAAAAGTGTCCTAAAAATACACAATTTAAGTAAAAAGTGATTTGGTTAATGTGAGTGTACAACTCACCTCGTCTTGTTCTTACTTTTCTCTTTGGCTCCGCATATTTTTCGGCTACATGAGTGCAACGTCATGACAATAGCTTTACACCGCCATCTAGTGTTATGCAAACGACTGACTCAAAATAGAACTACAATTACCAGCTTGCATTACTTCCCTACGTCGGTTTTTACGTGACAGACAGCTCCCCGGATGCGGCTGTGATTGACTATACCAGGCAAAAAGAGATCGAAAGCCAAGTGGCGGTAAGTCATGAAAACCGTTATATTTCTTTCGTACAGCCCGAAACTACTTCTGAAGTATATACAAAAATTGAGCAGGAATTTTGAGAAGCTGGTGGGGCAATAACTGGTCCTAAACATATCTTTTTGAGAAAGTGACTTGTAAATCAAGTTTCAGCTTGTTTGCTAACTAGCTAGCTCGCTAGCCACCAAATTCGCTAGTTCCTTAGCTCGATGCTAGTAAGAGAGTAGCTATATGCTAGGGGAACGCCTAGTATTAAAAGTGAACAGCAGTAAAGTGTAAACACCCGGTAAAAAATGCCTCTTGTTTTCCATTCACACCCCGGCCTCTCCTGGACAACAACTTTTATAAAGTTTGTTAATTAGGGAGCATCTGGAATTGGACCGTACCTATGTAACGGTGATGAACGCTACGTCGATTAGTTAACGACGGGGACAGTTAGCTCAGTTGCTAACTGGGTGAAAAGCTGTACTGCTAATAAAACGGATATCTTGTGTTATGATCCCTTCACCGGTTAACGATCATGCAGGGAATTAAATTGCATGTTTATCACTACACAGTATGTGTATATGTTGCTGTTAGCAGTTATTCAGGTGTTTTTCCCCCCCTGTTGCCAGGTGCTGCAGCCCCAGTGGTCGTAGGCAGGATGCAGACCATAAAGTGTGTGGTGGTGGGTGACGGGGCAGTGGGTAAAACCTGCCTGCTCATCTCTTATACAACCAATGCCTTTCCTGAAGAGTACATTCCCACAGTGTTTGACAACTACAGCGCTCAGATGAGTGTGGATGGCCGCACTGTCAGCCTCAACCTGTGGGACACGGCAGGCCAAGAGGAGTATGACCGCTTGCGCACTCTGTCCTATCCCCAAACCAATGTGTTCATTATATGCTTTTCCATCGGCAGCCCCTCCTCACACGCCAATGTCAGGCACAAGTGGCACCCTGAGGTGTCTCACCACTGCCCAAATGTGCCCATCCTGCTGGTAGGCACCAAGAAGGACCTAAGAAGTGACGCAGAAACGGTGAAGAAATTAAAGGAGCAGGGTCTGGTCCCTACAACCCAGCAGCAGGGCAATGCCCTGGCCAAGCAGATTGGGGCTGTTAAATACATGGAGTGTTCTGCACTGCTGCAGGATGGGGTCAAGGAGGTGTTTTCTGAAGCTGTGAGGGCAGTGTTGTATCCAGTCACGAAAAAGAAAAAAGAAAAGTGTGTGCTTTTGTAATGAATGGTTCCCAGATTTGGACTGTGGAGAGGGGATGGTGGAGATCCACGGATGCAAAGGGAAGGCTGAGGAACAAAGGTCACCAATTGGCTGTCTCCGTATCACCTCTGGCAGTTTTTGGCTCCTCTGTTACTCCTTTCTTCCTTCTTCATCGCCAGGAGGATCTCGCCGTGTTGCCATCATCACCAAAGTGACCATGCCTTAATGAGAGCGACTGACCGTTTCTCCTCTATTTTTCTTGCATTTTAACTTTTGATATTTACACGTTTCATTTTACATCTGTTCTACATTTTTAGCTTCTCTGCTTTGCCTTATAAAATGCTGATAATGGTTGCCACAAGCCATAATAACATCTAAACCAACAAACCAACCAAGCTACCCTGTTTGACTGGAGAGAAGAGATCTGCCTTTGTTCAGGTGGAGAACTAATGACTACCTCAAATTCTCACCTAGGTTGCATCTCATGAGTCTCAAGCAAGGTTACCATCAAGATGCTTTGACTTTGACTATTTAGACGTAATGAACAGCCGAGTAGAAGGTGAACAAGTTTTAATTTCAAGCAGCTTGAGCCCAGACATGGTTTGATGACTCCTGGGGAAATGCCAGTAGCCCTTAAACCAAATGCACAGATTAAAGGTTAAATTCCCTTATTACAATTCCCTTGTGCTCAGTCTGGTGTGTTAGAGCTGTTGGCAGGCTGCCCCTTCAGCCTCTCGCACTGCTCTTTCACTTCTCCACACGGAAGAACCAGTAGGTCTTTGAAGATAAGCCAGACCCATTAAAAGCAGCACACCATTTGTCCTCTTCAGTAATGGAGGAGCAGGTGTAATAAAGACTCAGCCAAATTAGCTGATGCTGGTACAGGAGTTTTGGAGCTGATGCAGTCAGGAAGTCAGGTTGTCGTGAAGCTTCTCTGTCTACTTATTAACTGTTGAAGCTTACACCGAGTGCCATTTAAAAACATGCCTAAGAATTTCTCTCTGATAGGGTGGTGGTCAAGGAGGCTGTATTTTGTCTAATTATAGTGAATTTACTCTGTAAATGATTTTTTTTTTTTCCATAAATGTTTTTTAACCTACAAGTACGGCCAAAGGTAAATGTTTTTGTAATAGTCTGTTTATTTGATCAGTAAGAGGTATGTGTGTTGTAGTTAATATTTCAATTTGATAAACCAGAACTCCATATTTCTTTTCAGTTTCATTATTGTCTTCCACTGAAATTCATCAATTATGACACCGCTTAACTGAATCAGTAAAGCAATATGTTTTAACTGGCTTACATTGGCTATATACTTGTAATTCGCTATTGTCTTGGTTTCATCATAGAAGAACCGTGATGGCTCCCTTTTTAATCATGTAATAGAAGTTTTTGTACAATATGAAAGGAGCCTTTATTTTTTTGGTTAGGTGCCTTATCTAAATCAAAGACAATAGCAGTCTTCTTCGTCAAACCCAAAGCTTCTCATCGTAGCTCTGAAAGTGCCACAAGACGTTTAAGCACAGGTCCCACCCAACTCAAGAGTTTTATTTTTGTGAATTTTCAGAAGCCCTCTGCCTTACTTCCTGCCAGTAAATACACTCATCTTGCAGACTTTTTTTTTTTTTTTTAAAAGACACAGGTGCTAAACTGACATCTTGTGCAGCAAGTCTTTGCATTTGTGAAACGAAGCTCTTGAGTTCCACACTTCTTAACAGATTGCGGTTCCCTGCATTGCATGGTGGAATAAGGCACAAGCGGAACTTGCACATATGGTTAGCAAAAAAGGTGTGTAGGTGGAACGTGCTTTGTCACATCTGAAGATTTTTATACGTTTTTGTAAAATAGTTTTTGTAATGACTAGCTGCTCTTTTTATTTTTTATTTTTTGCTTACAGCTGGCAGCAAATATAGAAACCCTTTTTTACTATAGTTATTTTCATGTACACCTTTGAGCGGGTATATAATAAGTCAGCCTAGATTGTGGCCGGTGTAAAGTCTAGAATAACTGAAGTGCAAACCGAGCAAGAGGTTTTTGTGATAACAGTGATGCGGTTTGACATCTGCCAGAAGATGTGTGAACATTTCCCAGATAGGTTTGTGGAGAGTTGAATGTAAGTGCACGTTATGTTAAAAACTGTCATCTGTGGTGAGTTCGTTTTTTTTTTTTTTTTCTTTCCATGTCCCAAATTCACTTAGATGATGCTGTTAAAGTGGAACATACACCTGTGGGCTCTGTGTCTGTGTCCTGGAGCTGTATGCTACCGTGTGCGTGGTACTACGCTTTTACACTGGGAACTTGATTTGTAGAAATCTGTAATTGTTTTATAAATAACAAAAGCATATTTGTATAAATGAACTAACAGTGAAATGATTTTTAAATTATGCCAAATAAAACCGTGGTTTAAACCATTTAATTTTTTTTTCTTAAACCCATGACTGTCTTCCTCTGATTTGGTTCCTTGCTGTTTTGCTGTAGCATTGCATGCAATCAGTGCAGATCTTTGCAGCTAGAGGGATGTAATGCAAGAAGAAAGTCGTGCTGAAGTGCAGAACAAACTAGAGTAACACATTTACACACGCTTACAGCTCAGGAAACCACATTATGTTCCTGTAGCACACATACTGTAATGCTATCTTTCATGTTAATGTCACAGTTACAGAGTCCAAACACTAGATGGACACAGCCCTCCAGCTCAGTTGCTTATTATCCAGAATGAGCACTAGTCTTCAAAGATTGTTTTTGTCCCCCCCCCCTCTTCTGTACATTTGAAGTTAATGGTCTATACCATCTGGTTTCCAGGCCATCATTCAACTTAGCCGACACACACAAGTTCAATCAGTTTCTGGGGTTTAAGAATTCAGTGCGCTCCTTACTCTGAAAAATTCCTTTGACCTTTATGGTTGGTGGATTTGACAAATGACGGATGTGTTAAACGCTACCAAAGGCTTGTTACAGCATCACTGCAGCAGCATTTAGAGCCCGTTTCCTCTGTGGTCTGTCTACAAGTGCTTTACAAGGCAGACTGTGCTGAATGTATGTTTACAGCTTGTGTAAGTTGTGCTGTGTTAGTAAACTCCCAATATGAACCTTAAAGGCAAAAATAATGCCTGGAGGCCATGAATGAGCAAATATGATGATGAAGGATGGGCATGTTTCTTTCTGCAACATGCAGGCAGATTAAAAAAACATGGGTGGGTTATGGTGATCCACTGTAAACCGAGTGGACTGCAAAAGGACTGATTTGAGCCTCCTCATAGCTCTCTATATATAAACGAGGTAGCTGACTTCACTGCTGATAAATTCACTGGAATTTAAAGTTATTCAAAGCTGGATTAAAAACATCTGAGTTGTGTTGTCAAAAAAATCAAGACCTTGAAATCAAAGCTTCAGACTTATTAACAGTTAGCTGCAGTGGGCACGACTTTTCAGGGTGAAGCCCCAAATTTGTGTGCTGGATTAACCATTGAGTGAGAAAGTGAATAAAAGAACGCAAACATGAGCACTACCAAAATTTTAAAATGTTGAATTTATGATCTATGTGTTTGGAGACTCTAGCTGCAGTGCAATTGGCTGAAAAGTTATAGTGTACAATGTTATGGAAGTTCAGAAACAGCTGACGCGTATTTTGCTGCCCTAGTGCATTCTGGGAGTCGTTTCTTACCACCAGCTTCATTCACACTATGCACCGATCAGTTGAAAATAACACTTTATTGTTTAATAGTCCAAAATTAATATGAATATTTCCAATCTGTTTTTATGAAATGGAGATTCAGTTTACAGTCCGTTGTAAATAAGGTGAGTGTAGTTTTCTTTTTTGCGTGCTGCGCAGTCAGAAAACCGTTTGAACGCAGGAGCAGAAGGTGAGATTTTTCTGTTCCATCTCTGCCTGCTTGATAGAAATGTGCAGCTGAGGGTGAGCCAACCAACTGATATCCACTCTGTGAATCATCAGTGTGTAGCGAGTGGGAGTGATGGCCCCCGTCGGGACCTTGATCTCAGCTCCGTCTATCGGCCCTCAATCTCCCCTGTTCCTTTCCTCCCTCACACTGTCCGTTTGATGATGTTCTGACTAAAGCCAAAAGGACCGAGCAGCACTATTCAGTCAAGGAACTTGGGAGATTCCTCCTCTTCTCCTTGTCTAAAGATGAAAAAGCAAAAAGCCTTGATCTAACAGACAGCCTGCAGCTACAGCGAGACTGAGAAAGCTGCAGTTCTGCATTCAAATCAAACTGTTCCAGCAGAAGGAGAGGCAGAATGAGATTGCAAAGGAACACAGAGGGGAGTGAAGGCCGATGGCTGTGTTCGCAACAAAACAGGGCTCAGAGCGGAGGAGAAGGAGTGCTGTGTCAGTTATGGAACGATGGCAGCTGTACAGTAAATAACACCTGAAAACTGGAGGTTGTGGACAAACTGCTCGAGTGGGGGATTTCTGGGAGAAATGAAGGAGCAAGATAACCTGAATTTTTCTACCATAATGAAACGCTGTCAGTTTTAGAATAATTGTTGACAGCAGAAGATGGATAACACACAACCAGCAGCTGGTTATCTTAGCACAAAATGAAGAGCAGTATCAGGGGTAACAAAATTGACTCATCAGCACTTCTGAATCTCTGGTACTGCAGAATTAATGGGGCCCAGTTAAATTCAATTTTGTGGGTTTTTCTTCTGGAAATTTTAAGTGTTTTCAGTTCAGGTACAGTCCCATTTTACTAAGCCACTTAACATCATACGCTTAGATTTCAGGCATGAAGCGAGCAGCATCAGAAGTCTCCTCTCCAATAACCTTCAGCCACCTCAACCACACACATATAAACACACGTGTAAGATGTGTTTGTTGTCATGTGGTTTCACTACGTTTCTAAAGTCTAGATATCCCCTCTCAGCTAAATATGACACCACAAAACAAAAATAGAAACAGCTATGAGGCGAAAGCTGAAGATGAAAAATGCCAGAGTCTGCAAAGGAATGAGTGACGTCTATGTAAATTCGCTGGCCACTTTATTAGGTACAAGGTTGGATATGATGACATCACGCAGTTGGTGCAGATTTGTCAGCTGCACATCCACGATGTGAATCTCCCGTTCCACCAATTCCCAGAGGTGCTCTGTTGGATTGAGTTGTGGTGACTGTGGTTCTTGTTTTGAGCAGGTATGAGACAGGTACCCTGCAGTCATAAAGGGGTGGAAGTGGTAGATAATGATGCTCAGGTAGGCCTCCGTGTTTAAATTAGATTCAGTTGAGCGGAAAGCATACTAATAGAATATCCTCCAAGCTATTACTCCGCCAGCAGCATGAATTGTTTATACAAGGCAGGATGGATCCATGCTTTCATGTTGCTTGCTCCAGACCAGGTAACAGTCTTCTGTGACCCTGTGTGAACTGTAGCCTTGGTTTCTTGTTCTTAGTTGACAGGAATGGCCTTTGGTATGGTCTTTTGCTGCTGTTTGCCATCTGCTATTGCCTTCCTATCAGCTCGTAGCAGTCTGGCCATTTTCCTCCATCATAACCAGAACTGCCCCTTACTGGATATTGTCTCTTATTAAAGTCATTCTCAATAAAGCCTAGAAATTGGGGTGTTAGTGTTTCTGCCCATCTGGCATGAACAACCATGCCATGTTCAAAGTCACTTTAATCACCTTACTTCCTCATTTTGATTCTTATTTTAAATTTCAGCAGGTTGTCTATGTGCCTAAATGCCCTAAGATGCTTCCATGTAATTGGCTCATTAGATATTTGCATAAAGGAGCAGTTAATAAAGTGGTCAGTGAGTGTATATAACACGCCGAAGAGATTTTGAGGTGGTGTCAGTTTTCCAGCATTTTAAATCGTTATTCTTGGCTAAACTTTATTTTTAGCATACAGACGTGACACTGATACTGACATTCTCAGGTAACAGTCAGCAACAAAACAAATAAGCATGTTTTCCAGCAAATTTGAACTATTTCTTTTAACATGCAGTTCATTTTTATTTATTTATTTTTTAAATCAGTGTTCCTCGCAACTCAGAACGAGCTTAAATGAAGGCCTGCAGGCGCTGAGCTCTTTTGAGAGCATAAAAAGAGGCACGAACAGAGGAAAGAAAAGAATAGACACCCAGGTCTATTCAAGTATTAATTATGTTGGTTTGCAGCTTAGAGGTTGAGAACTAACTGCATGTGAATTGCTAAAGTAACAGCCTGGGAACAGAAAGTCCTCAAGTGCTCTCCTCACTTTTTTTTTTTTTTTTGCTCAGACTGCTGTTCTGGGGAGGCTTCCGCTAAAAACAAGCCAAGGTTAAAACTGTGCTGATTACATGTCCCGTGTAATGCGGCTGCCTATTGTTGATGTGCAAACCCTCTAAATCCACAAGAGGCTGTTCACACGCTGTCATTCACTGATGTCTGTATCACCACAGTGGGGAGAGGTGCCAGAGCAAGTCAACGCCGACACTTTTCCGTGGCACGCTCACACTGCTGCAGGGTTAGACCGATGAGGCGAGAAAAGGGGGGAGGGAAAAAAAGAGGGAAAATTGTTGCGGACATGCTGTGGTTAGATGAAAGTGAACGAAATCATTGAGCTTCTTTCTTCAGATTGGATGGCTCTTGTGACTGACCACACACGGGGAGCCTTTTGCCCTATCCAATTACCAGCTATAACTTTGGTTTTGTGCTCTGTCTGAGCTGTCATAACACAAAGATGACAAGACAGCATGAAACCGAGCACTCAAGTCTAAACAAGGCATATTTCCACATTCCTCCATTTTTTTTCTCCCTTTTGTCCTTTCCATGCTTCTGTTTATGCTTTCTGGTGAGCATCACTGTTAGCTATCCACATGATCTGTCTGCAAGAGAGCAGAACCTTTTCACAAGCTTGTCAATTCAGTCAGCAAGCAAAAGGTCACAGCAATATACTGAACCGGACCCAAACGCTGTCAGCTCTGAATTCTGCAAACTTCATCCCCTTGAGCTCGCAGTGCATGGCGTAGTTACGGCAACAAGACACTGTTCCTGTCTGGCGGGCTGCTTATGCTTCATTGCAACATGTATTTCAGCCATTAAGAGAGAGCTGGTGGTGCTGTGGCCTCCATGTGCGTCCTGTTCTGCTTTGGTTGCTGCTCTCCTGCAGCGTTGCTTTGATCTCACTCCTCTCGTCTTTCGGGAGCAGATTTCACTGTTCTGCTCACATCAAGGTAGACTGTGTGACTTAACCAGGTGGAAAATGCTTTCTAGAGGAGAAGGGAGCCCGTTTTCATCCTATCTGAACTCACTTTTCTTTCCCTTTTCTGCGGTTACAAGCAGACACACTCTTTACTATGGACTTTTGCTTGTTGAAATGCACATCTATCTATCTATCTACCACTGATTTGTTTTTATATCTGTTGTGGTTTTGTTGCTGTTGATGATGACATTGTTACAGGACTTTCAGGATCTATAAGCTGTGAAGCTTAACAGTTTGAGCATTAATCCAATTGTCTTTAGTCTCTTTTGAGGGAAAGGGGATTGGGCTTACTGTCCGACTAACTGTGCATGCGCATGTATGTTTGTATCGGAGATGTTTATGAGTTACTGAAAGGTCAGCCTCTGTAGTTGAGCCTCTTCTGGACAGGGACTTCACCACTGACGCAGACACTGTTTTACTTGGCCCTCAACACATAAACCTCCTGGTCTGATGCTGATGAAATGTGGAAGCTGGACTTATGAAAGATGATGTGCTGGTTTTAAAAAGCTGTTTCCTCACAAAGAGTAATGTCTGATTTTAGGCTCTTTGTGCTGAGAAACAGCAGTTAGTGCTTCATCTGTGACTATCATTAGTGTCTGCTAAAGCTGCAATTATGTAGCCAGCAAGAACTAATTCTGACCAAAAGATACTACTTTCCCATGGGTAGCATCTCCTCCAAAGTAAGCATGGAGACGTTTCTCCCAACTTCTTCCTCCTTTGTTCTGTGTCCCTCAGCCCCTGTCTCTTTTTCTCTCTCTGGTAGCTCCACAGAAGAATGTTTACATTTACTGCTGTCTCTTGTCCTGATTTTCAACTTGGAAACCCAGCGGATCCAGACATGGTTTGATGGATATTTTTATCCTTGTTATTAGAATCAGATTCATACTTTGAGAGTTTTCATTTAAGCCACTGCCAAATACCTGCTAAAATCATATAGCTAATAGAGCTTTTGGCCTTGAACGTTTTTTCAAGAGGAATGGGACTGAAATAGAAAAGAAGTCCCTAAAGTGCAAAGAAATTAAAAAAAAAAATAGAAATTGATTCCAGTTTAATTTCAACTGGGTTAAATCCATCTGCCAATAAAAACCATGTCACATAAATACACTTGAATGAAGCTTGAGACCGTAAATGAGCACCAGACTGTTTACACTTGAATTCAGTTTTTAAGCACTGACATGCGTGACTGATGTAGCTTTCAAACAGCAATGAATTGTTTTGGTGGTCACAAAACTGAAACCAAAACTGTTGTTACAAATCTAAAGTCACTCTGAAAAAGCAGTCCTAGAATGCAATAAGTTGTCCACATGCTTTTGCCAATATGGTGTCAATATATGTTTTTTGCTAGGTGCCAGTTTAGCTCACAGTTTGAGTAGGTGACCATATGCTGCAAGGCGAAATGCAGCGGCCTGGGTTTGCCTCCGACCTGAGGCAATCCCTGCTTTCCTGACTAATCTTCACCGTTACTCAAATAAATAAAGGCGAAGAGCCTTGTTTTCTGAATAAAGACCACATTTTCCACTCATACATCCCACATATTGATTACACATATGGATCTGAAATCTATTTTAAAAAATCTCATTTCAGTTTTATTTATATAGCACATATTCACAACAACAGTCAGTTCAAGCCTCTATATATTATAAGATAAAGACTATAGAATATTAGAAAGAAATCTCAACATACAGCCTGCCCCCTATGAGCAAGCACTTGGTGACAGTGGGAAGGAAAAACTCCCTTTCAACAGGAAGAAAACTCCATCGGAACCAGGCTCAGTCTCAGGGAGGGGCAGACATCTGCCGTGCCTTGTTGGGGGGTTAGAGCAGAGAGAGGCAGGAAAAAGGCCCACTGTAACAAAGAATAAAAAAACAAAATCATTTTTATTGCTTCCTACACAGTGGTACATAATCTATTAAATTTACTGGTGTGGTATACAGACTCAAAATACAGACATACAGAAAATATAATGGTACACGACTCCTTCAGGGTTTGAATCATATATAGCTAGCTAAAGCTCAAGCTGTGTGTGTATGTCTTCTGCTTGCAGGAGGCTGTGTGTAGACAGTTTATGTTTGAGCTCCTGATGGATGGTTTGCTTTTGTAATGCCGTATGAACCGAGAATGACAGCTTTCTCTGTGACCATGGAGACAGGTCAGAAATTAGCCGGTTCACTGGTTACGGTAGTCAGCGGGCTGACACTTAGATACTTGCATCCTGAAGAGCATAACTGATTAGGAGAGGAGAAGGAGAGACAGATGAAAACACAATCATCACAGATCTTGTCTTGTGTGTTTACATTTTTGGTCGCCATATGCTACCCCCCCTACCCCCAACCCAATACTTGGATGAAACTACCAGTTTATCACACCCAAATGATATCTTCTTCCTCTAAGCTGAAGTCTGCTTGGCTCAGTGTGAGAGATGTCTCTTCCAGATGTGGGTTAGGCTGCTTAGCGGTGTGGATTTAGGCTCCCCCAATGGCTTGGTAAGCAAGCTGTGTGCAGTAATTGAAGCTGGCCCCCCGAGGACTCTGTACTAATCGCTAATAAGGTCTACCTCCTTCCCAACACTGCCCAGTAGAGTGTGTTTGACCCCTGCCTGCATTTTTTTAGTTGCTCCTGTAATGAAGGTTAATATTGGCTACTTGCACACAATCAAACACATATAGTGTTCACTAAGTCATCTCAAATGTGCACAATCTTGCAGTACAGGCAACCAGAGGATTTTCTAAACCACACGCAAACACACAGGACCACAGTGCTCACCGTGTGATGGAATTTAAGTCAAGAATCGTGCATTAAACATTTTCTCGGACACAGACATGCTCTTTGTGCATGCGTCACTGCACCCAGAGGTATACGCAGACACAAGGTCAGTCACATATTCTCCCTTTAAGAGTTTCTGCAGTGGCCACCAGGGTTATTTTTTTTTCCCACAGTTTTAATTTCACAGCTGAAGAGAGAAGACAACTCTGTCTACTTGGCACAAAGCAGATTGGTAAATGAACAAGATTTGTACTGAATAAAACATCCAGTGAGAATCCCTGATGCCCACAGCACTGAGCTGAATGTAAGCCTCAGAAGTAAAAAGAAGATCAAGAGGGGAATCTATTAAGACTGTTTAAGTCGATTTTATACCCTGTAAGACATGGATACTGTGCCCTCTGCTGTTATGTTCTTTAAAAAAGTATTATACATATACTGTATATATACATAAAGAAATTTCTGAACTTCAGAAGCAGGTCTTTATAGATATTTGGGGGATTTGAACAGTTTTGTGATATTAGTTGGATGACGAGCAAGTTGTGCAATAACGATCTCCAGCCAATCAGAAACAGTTACGGTGCTGATATCTTGTCTGACTACATGCCCCCCCCCCCCGACCTTAGGGAAAGAGGTTAATACAACAATTTTTAATTTCTATTTAAGAAAGCACATTCATCTTTTATAAAGAAGTGTATTGATGACCTAGTTTTCGCCAGAAGCAATATCGTCATTAGATTTTTAATCTGTTTTTAGGCATAAATGTGCTTACACGCGTGGGCCGGAGAAGTGCTGTTTGCTTCCCGCAAGGGCAAATCTTAAAGCAAAAACGACCGAATTTTATTTTATGTTCATCAGTGACATCCCACTGGGTTTTCAGAAAACACAATATTGAAATATATATATATATATATATATATATATATATATATATATATATATATATATATATATATATATATATATATTGCTCAGTGTTCTTGTATTCTTCTCCAAGAGTGTTTCAGCCTGCAGGGCCCAACATCCTCTGTCATATTCCCCTGCACTGACAGAGATGACTGTAATTATATTCTCAGTGTTGATTCTCTTCAATACCAAAATAGATTTGTGATTCACCAGCCCACGCGGTGTCCGCACATGCACAGACATGCACTCCAAACACACACACACATTCAGCGTGTGGAGGCGCACAACAGCTACGTGCACACCTCTCTAGTAATCAGCTCTGATGGAACACAATTAATATCCAATTCCACCAACCTTTGTTTTCAGCTGTGGATCTAGAACAAAATAAGGGGCTCTGGGGGGGAATGATTCATGAAAACTGATATTTAGTGTGGTGACATTGTCTGCTTGAGGATAGGCATGGACTAGAGAGCCCAGGTCTGAATTGGCTTTGTGGAGGGGAAATGACATTGTCTGGGTGAAGGGTAAAATGAAGAGCATGCAAAAGCTTAAATAGAATGCCTTTGGTTGTTTTTATTAGGATATGAGAGGTCTTTAAGATGCTGGAGGCCTCATGTTCTGAGAAACAGATCCAATCTTAAGCTTGGCGTCTGGCTCTAGATGATACACTAGTGGAGAGCTAGATGATTTACTCCCCTTGCTACTTTTCAATCAATAGCAAAAGCAGCAGGGAAGGGTATTTTGTCTTGTCTCTGTTTCCTCTTTAAATCAGACTTACTATGCAGGAAAGGAAGACAACCCGTTCACCCTTTATCTTGCTCGAAGGACAAGCTGTGGAAATGCCTCAAGGCAAACTATGTGCTCGGCACACTCTCCTGCTGGGCTGCCTCAGAGATAAACTATGTCTTTTTAACTTGCAGTGGAGTTATGTGTGTGTCAGTATATTTGGTCACTGTGGTTAGACATCAAGATCGAGCGGTTTGTGGGTAAAGGACCACAACTTGTTTAAAAAGCCCTCACAGGCTTTATGGACAGAAAACCAGGAGGTCTGCATGTCTAAAAGAGTGCAGAAACTGCCTCAAAGTTGCAAATCTTTGGATGTTAATTAGCAGTCCTCTGTTATAGCTGCGCTACTGGCACAGCCTGAGAGTGCCGTGAAATGCTGTACAGACATTCGTGATCTGCACACGATGACTCATACTGTCTTGGCTGAATCAAATCAATTCAACAATCAGTTCCCCTTGTACCATAAATATATTAATAGGAGCTAGATACTGGATTACAAGATGCCACCTAAATCTTTTTAATGAAAGCTGCTCAGTGATGCATAACCTTTACCAAATGAAAGGAAATGCAACACCACCCACTGTGAGAGTAAGTTTGCAAACTGTCAGAGTAACAGAGCATTATCTGTGCCTTTTTACTCAGTTACACAAGCTGAAACCTCGAATTACTGTAACATGTTACTAACTAGTGTCTTAATGCAGATTTTATTTTAAAAGTATATTGCAATTTGATGCTACTGCTAATTTCCATGCCTTATCCCCTATTGAGCTTGTCCATACAGAATATGTAGTTAAAATCGATGTTTTTCATTCTCATAAAGTTACAATTCACCAAAGAAAGCTACAATAAAAAGTAGAGAAGTTAAAGTAGACATTAAAATGCTATTTTGAATAATAATAGCAAGTACATCATCCACCCATTCATTTTGTAACCACTTTTTATTTAAGTGTTATTCACTGCTCTGCCGCTCTGTTTTGCCTTTAGCCAACTCTTAACCTTCACTGTGAAAGCTTCAACATGTATTCAACACATGACAGTCCATTATAGCGAGTACAGATTGTCCACATTTAGATCTGCATTGTGATATTTTACAGCAGACAGCCATCATACTCCCAGTCACTCTGTTACTGTCTTGAAGCACGTGGGGACTTTGGCCTGTGGAAGAAGCAGGTTGAATGTGTGTGTGTGTAAAAGTACTCGCCACACATTGCAAATTTCCAGAGGTCACATTCAGAAAAGTTTTCACGGCCTCAGGTCGGTGAACCCTGCTCAGAGGTCTGCTCAGAGGTCTGCTCAGAGTGGCAGAGGTAAATTTTAGTATGTTTCAAACTGAGCATATAGACTGTTCGGTTCATTTAGCAGTGCGGTATTGTCTCTGTTTGTAACACGAGTCCAGTTTCCAGTCTGCGCCCGTGCTGCCTCTTTGCCTCTCTGATGCATTTCTAGGGTTGCAAAAATAGAAGGGAGTGGGCACATAGTTATGGGTCACATCTTGTAATTTCTGGTGGGATTTTGGCTGGGTTGTGCTCATATGAATTCTGTGGGCACTGTGTTTTCCAGGCAGCTGCCACACATGTGGCTTTTCCCCAAGTGACTGCATCAGATGATAAATATCTCATCTAGTGCAATCAACTCAGCCCTGAAGCACACAATCAGCTTCCTCAGTCCATACTTTAGCCAGTGGGTTAAGTAGAGCTGCACAGCACTCCCAGAATGGTTGCAGACATTTAGTCTTATTCAACCAGGTCATATGCATAATGATGCCTATTCTGGAGCAAAGATTTAATGTGGCATAATATTTCAGTAGAAGTGTTGCAGCTCACAGTTTTTACACTTTTCAGCCTCTGGGTCTTACATTTTAGGCGGTAATTCTGGTGTTTCAGCATCTTAAAGGGGATTATTTTAGACAACTTAAAGAAAAGCAAAGATGAACTTAACAAGACTTTTGTCTTGTTTAACCGTCAGCACTTCTGCTCTCCTTCCCTATATCTGTCTGCCTTAACATTCCTTTTGGATTTTTTTACTGTCCTCCTCTTACCTTCCCCTTTTGCTACAGAGATGAATGGCCACAGATGAGGATGGAAGCGGCTGCCTGATGGGGGAGCGTGAGTGAGCCATCACTCTTGTAATGAGGTGCTGGAACAGAAACTCAGATCAGTGGGAGTGGTAGTGGGTAGGTTGGAATGGAGTGACGGGTAATAAGGAGTGATCAGTCCATGAAAGGTCAGACTGGAAGTCAGGCAAGATGAGGAAGAGAACAAACACCCTAGTGTTAGTGGGAAACAGAAATAGCTGCTAGGGGCTTGGTTACAGTTTGAGGTCAGCTTGTGGAGGTGTGTTTCGATGTGTTTATGTGTGTCTAGGGGGGTGGCCAGGAACCCCTCCCAGGAAAGAAGCTAAGGGTGCAAGTGATTGGCTATTGTATGAATATGTCAAGGTTTTCAGTACCTGCTGCGAGGGGAAGGGTAATGAGAGCAGATCTAGTGTGGAGGTGTTTGTTTAGGGGGCACCAGGAAGTATCTAATTAATGCCATCCCAGGGGCCCTGGTGAGGCCTGACCTTCTGTTCAAAGCCTCCAACGCCTCCCCCTGCCTAGGCTGCCATCAATAAGGCTTGAATTATTGATAGGAGGAGAAGCAGGAGAAAACGGAGAGGGATTTGGGATTTCTTCACTGGATGTATGTGTGTGCACGTCTGTTGTCATTTCCACGCGCGAAAGCATCTGAGCTCACAGGAAGTTGAACGATCTATAAAGGGACAGTTAGATGAGACTAACCCCAAGGGTGGACGTCTCTCAGGGCTACAGGGAGAGAGCATCCTAAATAACATGTATTCTTGAGAGAGTGGGGTTAAAGGTGATGGGAGACAGAAGGCAGGAGGTAGAGGAAAGCAACAGGAGAGTCATGAGTACGACAAGACTTGCATCTTGATTGGAAGCGGAAAGAGACAGGGAGAGGTAAATGTAGAGGAAATGAAGAGTGAAAGAAGGGAAAAGAGGCATGATTTGTACTATTATCAAGGAATGTGCTTATGTGAAATGCAGCACATCGTGCTGAGACGCAGCAGGGGGATGGACAGGGAGGGGGTGGCAGAGGGAGTGCTGTGACTCCTAAATCAGGCTGATGCTTTTCCCAAATGCTCCACTGTTATTTTGCTGCAGCTGGGGCTCGCTCACAGGAAACAGATGGAGGTAATAAAGCTAGGAGCTGGGTGGACGCTGCAATCCCACTGGGCTATCTCTGAGCAGGCACACTCCATTCTGGCCTTGACACACATAAAACCCAGTGAGGATTGAGTAGGGCATGAATGGCTGGCGGGCAAGGTGACCAGCAGGGCAGGGATTCAATCTAGGGGAAGCAGGGTGTGTTTAAGACTTAAGGTTTGCGAATAATTCTCAAATAGACTCCAGAAGTAAGGTCTTAAATATCAGCAGTGAAGTAGAGAACACTGATTTGGAACATGGTCCAGGGTGGTGGACAATAAGTCAGTACACAGCACATGATAAATCTCACACCATATGCTAACTTTACTATGAGGTCTTTGAGAAGTCAAAGAATCTGGCCAAGAAATAACTCGCCACTTCCTATTTTTGCATTTTGCAGTTTGCGTACAAATAAGACAAACAAGATCTTCAGTCATATTGAAAAGAAAGTTTTCACTGGACTCTACTGTTCCTTGAAAATGCTAAGAACATCCCATAACTCAGTAGCTTATAGAACCACATTTATTGTGCTGATATGCCGTTGTTGTTGCCAAATGTGGTGTTGTGCATTATGGTCACATTTCTTCAGTTTGGTCTGGACATTGTTTCAGAAGTCTTGTTCATGTTCTTTTTATAAAGAAGAGCCTTCCTCCTGCTAACCCTTCCATACAATCCTTACTTGTTCAGTCGTTTTACTGTCACGATCTTTAACAAACAGAGGCCTGTAGAGCCCATGGTGTAGCTCTTAAGTTTTTTGCACTGTCTCTGAGCATTGCTGTCCAGCTCCTGAGAAGATTTGTAATTGTTGTGAATGTTTTTCACTTTTTATAATCTTTTCACTGAGTTACATCAAAGGTTGCATCTCTAAGGTCATTGCTGATCTCTTTCCTCCTTGGCAATGCGTTGAAACACACCTGAATGCTCTAGCTGATATAAATTCAGCTTTTATAGAGGTGCTCCTGCTTGGTGAGGGTCATTTAATCAAGTATATTGGATTAGCATTACCTGGCTGCTACTTATGTACTTAATTCCTAAAGAACAATAGCACTAAGAATATGCTTATGTATTTTTTCACAACACCTTCCTTTTCACAGGACTGTATACTCTGAATTTAAGTGTACAAGTGCTGAGAAGTCGATGTTTTGACTTGTTGGCTTTCCCTTGATATCTATAGTTTTTATCAGCCAAATGTACTCAAATCCTACAAACACCTTTAAAATTAATTAAAGCAGTGGGTTGATTTGATAAGTCAGATGTTTCAAATAATCGGAGGTGACTGCATGGAGTTATTGGTCCCATACAGTCAAAAAATAGTCTAGTATGTGTACTGTAAAATGATGACTTGTCACTTGCTTCAGTTTTTGTTTGTGGTGTATCGATACAAACCACATATTACCTTGCTGCTGCTGGCTCACTTTGCTCTGCCAGCATCAATGCATCTTGGGATTGATTCTAAACATCCACGGAAGGTGTGTGTGTATGTGTGTGTGTGTGGGAGAGAGAGAGAGAGAGAGAGAAAGAGAGAGGCATGAGATTAGTTTATGTTCATTGCTTTTCATTCTTTCAGCATCATCTTGCCGATATAACACCCACTGAGGCACCGTCCCCACATGGTAAATATAAGATTATTAACTATACATATGAAACTGACATTAAAATTGTTCAATTTGACCAGCTGCCTCAAAATACTTGTTTCTATCTGTTTCCCTGTCGTGGCATGTGTGTGTTTATATGAACATTAACTCACCCACTGACACTCTGTATATTTGCTAGTATTACGCAAATGGCAAGCAAGTGGGTTGTGAGTTTTCAAAAGACGATATGCACCAAGCAAACTACACTTTGTGCTGGAGAAGATTAATCACTCCTTTTATGTGGTGCATCGGCAGTACATTTAGATGAATATATCAGATTACTGATATCATTTAGATTAGATGAGATTCAACTGTGCTGTCAGTGCACATAAGACAGGTGCTGAGATAACAAAATGCAGTTTATAATCTAAGATGAAGTGCAAGGAGAAGAGAGATGTTTACATGTGTCAGGAGATTTATAAATATCTACATCCAGTTCATATTTTTGTTATGAACTTACCAGACAGTTTATTAGGTATGCCTTACTAACTTCCAGGTTAGACCCTGTTTTATTTTCACAACTGCTTTCATATTTCATAGCATAGATTCAACAAGGTGCTGGAAACATTCCTCAGAGGTTTTAGTCCATGTTGACATGATAGTATCACAGAGCTGTCGTGTGTCTACATGCCTAAGTGCATTGAGTTTCTGCCATGTGACTGACTGACAAAATATTTGTGTTAATGATCAGTTGAAGAAGAACAGGTGTACTTTGCAAAGTGGCTAGTAAGTGCATACAGCTGTTATATAACTAACCATAAAGGAGATGTACAGATCCTGAAGTCCACATTGATATCATTTGCTCACTCATCAGCCTTTCAGTGACCCTGTTGATCTCTCTGTTTGCAAGCAATGTTCATCCTGGAAGAGACCACTACCATCAGGATAGGAATGCTTCACCAGACGTTGAGCATAACTTTCCAACTTTTTCTCTGTCATCACTGAAGGGTTTTCACCTATTTTGTCATTCACCCGGAAGCCTTCTTTCGCCACATATCATATTCATCATCTGCTCTCAGAAAGTTAGATGCAACAATAACTCGACAACAATAAATAACACCGTCGTTGCTTAAATTACCTTGAAATCACACAGATTGCATAAAATCTCTCCAGACTAGAAACCCGAGCATGTTTGCATACATTTGAAAGACTAATTAGCCTGTGGTGATTAGCTCCAGCTCTTGCTTTTATTCCCTTCTCTTTTAATCCCAGCCCACCCTCACACCTACGCTCCTTCTTTGCTAAGTCATTAACAGCAAACCTCCCCTGGGAACTGAAGCTACCTGCGTCAAACAAAACAAATACTAGCTTGTTTCATGCATCAGCCGCATGAGCTCCTGGGACTGCCAGAGTATGAAGTCAGGAGACGGCTGCTCTCTCTAATGTATTTTTAATCACTTGTGTACACTTTTTATTCCCCTGTCCAGACAGCAGACACATGCAGTCAGTCTCCATGTCACCACCCTATTATCTAACATAGTTAAAGACTATTTTTGGACATATTTTAATCATTTTAGTCTTATTTTCTTTATTTCTTTATTATCTCTTTCTACATAATGCATAAACAAAGCTTGTGGAAGCAGAGAGGAATACCAAGCTGCCAGAGTGCTGTCCTGTGTTTCACTGAAACGCTGCACCTTCTGAGTCATCTAAAAAGAGGGGAAGGACAGTTGTCAGGTGTTCATCCACATGTACTGCATCTGCCGAATAACGAAACATTAACTTGGCATGGAGGGAGAAGCTCTGCCACCCCGATGAGATCACGGAGCGATCAAATTCCAAATTAGGATTACGCAGCGCTGCCAGGATGATGGCTTTTTCTTTTAGTTCAATAAACACAGCAATTATGTTTACATATAAAAGCTTCAACTCTGTCCAAGGCAATTGTCTTCCTTCTCAAGGAACTTGTGGCCTTATTTTGTTTAGCAAGGCAATTTCAGTACATATATATATTCGCATCCCTCAATATGTAAACACTCACAAAGGCACGAAGTTCTGGCACTAATGCGCTCTGATCTCCGATTCAAGGTTCACGTTTGTGCTGATGGAGAAAGAAACCGAGAGGTGAAGGGGGACACGTGGAGGAAGCGAGGCGATGGCAGAGATAACAAAGACGTCAGAGCAGGTTTGAGCTTCTGCAGGAGCAGCAGCAACAACCAGCGAGCCATTTGTGACAGTCTGTATTTTGTCTTTGCTGACAGATGGAGAGTGATGGCTGCTTTGATCCAGCACAAGATCTGACACATCTCCTCCTATCTGAGGACTCGACACATCCCCAGTGGCACGCAGAAGCCCCTGAAACTATTCGTAAGCAAAGAAAGAACTGCGCCTGAAACTAAAGTGCTACAAAGCCACCTGTCAAGAGCTGGATGTGATGTAATTACAAATTGTACCATTAACTTTCTTTTTTTTTTTTTTCAGCTAGAGGAGGCTAGACTTTTCTAGTCACGGCAAAGCCACATGAGGCAAAATACCTTCTGCCTATCTGTATAGGAAATTTATTGCGGCGTGTTCACATCACATAGAGTTTTGCTAAGACCCCACCTGCAGCAAAGTAAATGTTATCATTGCAGAAAATAAGCTGGTACGTACATTCGTATGGCTGTGAGCTCCCGAGCGGAAATCCACAGTTAAACAGTGAAAAGACCCTCCCAGTCTCTCTAAACAGTGGATAGGTGCTTCGCCCTGTGGTTAGATGTGCTCTCACCTTCTGTTTGCCTCCTGGTCGACAGGCTGTATAAACTCTTCTAGCCTGTAAGTAAAAGAAGAACCATGCTGCTTTTTCAGCAGCGTCTGCCCACTGACACACTGTGATATCATGATATCTCTGATGCTTAGTCCATGATACAAAGTTAAGAAGGGTTGAACATGAGCTCTGAGGGATTTACCCTCAGACACCCCACTGTGTATTATGTATTTATTAGGGGTGCAACGATTCA
>NW_024582371.1:2368356-2372238 GCF_018398535.1 Haplochromis burtoni
CTAGGCGGAGTAGTCGAACGCAGATTCACTGAGCGCTCAACACAGACAGCATCGTCAGAAGGAAAGTTGATAAAATAAATTACAAATTTTGTATTGTTCAATACATATGCGTACCGAACCGAAAGCACTGTATCGAACGGTTCAATATCGATACGAGTATCGTTGCACCCCTAGTATTTATGTATGTATCATAATGTTCATATCTGCACATTCATTTTGTCAGCTCGCATTAATGTAATTAATATCTCTTAGCGGTAAGGAGAAGGCATATTTACTTTTGTTTGTGATCGAGAAACGTTCGAAGTGCTTCAAAGGGAAATGTTGTACTTTTAATTTTACAATAATTGGCAGTCCCCCTCGTAGCCTCCTATATTACAGTGCTACCTACACTGAGCAGCAAATATAAATCACTGGTCTTTATATAACTCCTCTATCTGAATGTGGGTGAAAAAATACACTTCAGTCCATAATTTCCTTCCTTAATTTTGCCTGTGTACACCACTCTAGTGGATTTTAAATCAATCAATAAGTGATTAAAGTGCAGACTTTCAGCGATTAAGCTTTAAAGGGTTCAGCAGGTATTACAGGAATGTTTACAGTCAGTTTCTCATTTTCAGAGGCTCGCTTGTAAACTAACACAATTTTAAATATTAGGGTTACTTTTTTAATGCTTTGATTAAAATCTGCTGTAGTCTGCAGAGTTGGGGTCATTACTCGAAAAAAGTAATACTCATTACTTTTAATTAAAGTAATGCAAAATGTTAGTTAATTACTCGTTGGATGAAGTAATTTGCATTAATGCAATTAGTGAATTTAGTCCAATAACATGCTATATTAATGCGTTACTGAAAAATATAATGTGATCACAGTCACACATTTTTGTAGTTAGTTCAATTCGATTCACTTTTATTTATACAGGTAAAGACCTTGCAGTGATATGTTCTCTCCTTCCCCAGACTTTTCTCTTCCCAACATTCTGGTACAAGTTCTTGGTTTCATCTATCCAAAGATTTTTTCCCCCAGAACTGTGCAGCCTGTTTTCTCTTCTTCTTTTTTTCTGGCAAAATCTCATCTGGTGTTCGTGCTAATGAGTGTAACCACTGGTTTGCACCTTGTTGCTGTATTTTCATTTATGATCTCTTGCTTCTAGACTTTGATACATCTACCTCACTTAGTAATCATCTATAGTAACTCACTTAATAATAATCTATTACCAGACTATAGACTCTGGTGATCTTCTTTTTCTTTTTCACTATGCACATATTCACTTTTGATATGCTTAATGCTAGCAAGCTATCACAAATTTACTTTTAGGTCCATAAGTATTTCAACAGTGATGTATTCTTTTTAATTTTGCGTTTGTACAGCAACATTTACACTTGGCCCTCTCAGCATGAGGCACTATATATTGAGATGGCTTTGATTTCTAAACCAGTAACCAGTGAAGGTCTGATTTACAGCGAAATCCAGGGGAAACTACCCCCTAAAAAATAACTGTCTAAATACTTTTGGACATGACTGTATGTTAAAATTATTGGTATGATGGTGCATGATTGTTGACTTGTAATTTGTGTGTAAGGTAGAGACAGGACCATGAAGTCTAGACTCCACTAGTGGTGGTGGAGAAAGAGCACTGGCAAAAAAGTAGTCTGACAGACAGAGTGACAGAATAACAATAAAGAGGAAGCAGACACTGATTGCCTCTGAGGAAGCACTGAGAAGGTCACTGGACCAGAATAGTGAGAATGAGGTAAGTCTGACACATGGGAAAGTGACAAAAAGAGTAGTCCAATTCTCTCAGAATAGTCCCAGCAGTGGAGGCAGAATTGAGGAAAGACAGCATCCTCATTTAACTGACAAATAAACTCCTCAAACTGGGAGATTGCTTTCCCAAATTATACTTACAATAAGTACTTGTTGCTGAAAATCTGAGTGCAGGTCATTGTGACATTGCTGATTTACTTAAGAAAAAAATCCAAGAACTTTCACATCTATTGTCATCAAATTCGCCTGTGAGTTGATGCTGCTGCACCGTTAATGGGAATAATCTGATCTTGAATCTTGTCCTTTCAGGAAATGAAGGTACATTCCACTCATGCAGATGCACTTAATCATAATGACGATATTTTCATTCTAACAGCAGCCCAGGGACTCGTTTTATGTCCAAACATAATAGTTTTGGCACCAAACCTACCTTGATTATGACAAACCTCTTCTTGTACTTATTGTCTTTGTCTTAGGCTGTGAGGCAAAGACGTACAACCTGCTATTTTAAACGCCTCTGAACGGCAGCATCTGTTTCACGAGGAATCAAATCGGGCTGCTGATGCAGACACAGCTGATCCCTCACCCTTGGGGCTTGAATCGAAGAAAATGTTGGGTAAACACAACCCAAGCGAAATTGCGAGCAATGGATTTGGCTTAGGTAGTGTTTATCCATCAATCTGTTTGGCTTACAATAAACCACAGAGGGTATTGTTCCGATACGGCTCCCTGTTGTGTAGAACAGAGCGGAGAATAAGATGCTCATCTCGTGACCGCCATACAGAGAAAGACGGGAACCAGATGTAATCCACCCACACAAGATGGGCGGATGGCTGCTGAGATAAAAGTGCTTCATACCGGCGATGTTTCTATCTGAGGCTAACAACTGTGAAGAAAACATGTAAGCCTACATGGGGTGTCCGTCTATTCATTTTCTTGGCCTTTTATCCAACCAGGGCTGCAGTGGGGCTAGAGCAAATCCCTGCAGACACAGGGCGAAAGGATAGTTCCCCAGTCCATCACAAGGCTAACACGGAGAAACAGACGGACATTCACAGGTCAGTGCAGAGTCATGTGAGCTGAGGTTTTTCATTGTCACCATCTTGGTGTTTTGAGACTGGAGTTAATGAGCAAACAGTGCTTCACACTTAGTAATCCAGAGACTATGCACACTCGTATGGTAGCTATTTATCAATCGCAAGGCCTGCCCTAAAGGGCACTCTCCTTTATCATCCCTTCTTCACAAACAGGAAACAAGATAAACATAATGTTATGAAAAACAAAAAGAAAAATGGAAAAAAATATGACCAAACCCCCCCAGCATAAAACATCCAAGTCTAGGGACTCCAGGAAAGGTTTGAAAAAGTAATAAAAGGCCTTTATTTTACAGAGCTAGAGATATTAAAAATACACTGACTCGTATTGGCTTGTGCCTTCTTTGGGGTTTAGAGATAAGGAGAGGCAAACAGAGCAATTATAGCTTCACTCACCACATGTGTACAACACTAATTACCCTGCATCATTTTCTTTGGTCTCTGGGGGCAATGGTAAGTACAGCATTTCTCCAGCCTTTAGGTGCAAAACGCAGGAAGTAAATAGCCCTGTGATAACAAGTCAAAAACACTTTAACCAAAGAGCAGAAACACAAGAAGTTCAAATCTATACACAATAAAACATAACAAATATATTTATATCTGGTACTTTTAGGGTTGAATCATTCCCACGATGTGGTTTCATGCAGTGTTTTAGCCACAGAAGAATTCAGGTTACTAATGCTTAGTCAGACCTACATAAGAACAGCTATGAATGCACTGAGATGGTATATGTCATGAGTTGCAATAACAGTTTATGAAACTGGGGATAGGATTTTTTGTTGCTAAGCTACATCTGTGTCTGTTTACCTTTTTCCTACTACTAAGTGACATTTCCACAGCAAAGCTACCTTTAGGCCGGTGTATCCAGCTTTCAGGTTTGGGAGGGGGAACATAATTCCTGTATATTTAATGTGCTGTTGCTTCAGAGGACCTGCTCTGTTGTGATATTTGTTCTTTGTTATTGTTTATACATTTAAACTTCTTGTGTTGGAACTTGTGTTAGAAAAGTGATTTTAACTGTCCA
>NW_024582371.1:2372258-2436159 GCF_018398535.1 Haplochromis burtoni
GTATTTCATGCTCACTATTGCCTCTAGACCAGGGGTGTCAAACATAAGGACAGGGGCCCAGAATCGGCCTTTCAGAAACCCCAGCTCAGCCTCAGGATGGCTTTGAAAAAATGGGACATACATTTTGGGCTTTTGACTGCATTTTCCTATTGATACATGTCACTCATACTACACCAAAATAATTCACTGATAGGTAAACAATTAAGTGACAGAAAAGTTCCTGTTCTTTTCACTATTTACTAAAAAACTTATGCTTTTACAATACGTTATAAAAAAGAAAAGGTACCAGGCAATGAGCTACCAGGACTTTCTTTGTATTTTTACACATTTTTACGGTTTAAGCCCAAAGAGTCGTGCTGGCAGATTTCTTTCTTTAATGCAGCAGCATTTCTTTATCATTTGAAAAAATGGAGAAGCTGACACTGCACTTCTTTGTCTTACAGTATTTTAGGATATCTCAGGGTTTCAATGTGTAATTAAACGTCTTTATAGTGACAAAAAGGGGAGCTCACTGGTCTTTCCCTTAAGATCAAACTGGGCTGTACGTGGCCATTGATATGAAATGAATTCAGCATTCTTGCTCTGTAGATTAAAGGAATTTTGCATGTAACTAGTGTTGCACACCATCCTATGTTTGTGTCGTTGTATCTCTGAATTGTGAAGAAGGCACAAGCCAGTATGCACTAGTGTATTTTTAATCTTGTTATCCATGCAATATAAAGGTCTTTTATCATGTTTTAAGATTGACCTTGTTTTACGCTGTTTTTCAGTACATATTTTATTTATTTATTTATTTATTTTACCATTGCTCCCTTACACAAGCACTGGCAGTTTGAAGGACACCAGCCACGTCCTTTTTAGTTGATCAAAAGAAGAACAAAAAAAGTGATTTGTATGGTGTGATTTTAACATTACAGTTGCCACAGTTTTTTTCAGCAGGAAGACCTAGTTGTGCTTCTTTGCGTGCGTGTGTGTGTCAGTGTAAAATTTGATTTTTGTGCGAAAAATGCTTTGGATAATCTCATAAATGGATGCATGTTAGGAAAGCATTCCTCTATTTGAGAACGAATATGACATAAAACACCATAAATAAATAAAAAAAATAAAGCAATCGTTCAAAAGATAAAGCTTTGGCTTTATCCATTTCCATACCGACTATGGCTGGCATTCCTTAATTTCAATTCATTAATAATCTACTAGCCTTTTGTCATATTGCTATCTCCTGTTTTCAGTTTCATGCTAAAACCATCACTGGTTCAAGAATAACTCTTTTTAAGTTTTGACATTAAAAGGGGAAGTACAGCACTGCTCTCTGTTCCTCCCTCTTATTTCCCCCACTATGCATCCAGCTTGTCTGTTTTCCTGTTTTGACTTTTCCTGTCTCCACACTTTCCTGTTGAAAACTGCTGAACTGCAGTTTGTTTTGAGATGCAACATTTGTAGGAACTGGCCAGATAGAAACAGGCTGCCGTTGTTCTTTCTCCTAAGCTCATGTGTCTGTATGAAGGGAAAGTAAAAAAGAACAATCAGTATGTTCCTCTTGGGGTTTATTAGGCTTTGTAATGCTACAGTGATACTAGGGCAAATAGCGGTTGCAGATTGTGGCATGACCAGAATTATTGCAACTGTGTGCAATGAATGTGCAATACTGTTGCCTTTGTAGCTTCAAAGATGAGGACCTGGCCTGTGATTATTCACAGTCAGTTGCCATCTTCAGAGCACATTCATATGAACTACTTAGATTCAGAGTAGTGACGTAGTAATTGCAGAATGACATAAGCGCTCTGCAGCCTTGCTTTAACGTAGGAATATAATCAGAATACAACCAGTTGGCAACCATCTGATCTGAGTCTCCTGCTGCAAAGAGAAATCTGCTACTGATAAATTGTGCCCAATAGCTCAGACTGACTCAGATTGATTACAATGTCTTGGCAATCTGTCTGCATTCAAAAAATTTAGACAGAACATTTTGCAGACCTTTGTCATTCTGTCTGAGAGTGACTGCAGTCGGGCCAAATCAGATGCTGTTTCATATTTAACAAATGTAGGACTCTGGATTCAGACTCAGCACACCAGGAATGTCTTGATGCATGCTCAATCATCCAGGTAAGGAAATCCCAAAATGTTGATTCTTTTCATGTGTAAGCAATGTTTCATCACTCATCCAAGTGACTTCTTCAGTCTCGACTTTTTGACACACCAAGATGGAACTTGAGAGTTGGGACTCACTGCAGAAATGCAAAGAGAAGCACTGTAGAAGAGGCAGAATTTGAGGCTAAGGTAAGTATAAGCAGGTCTTTGAATTTTGCAAGTCAGATTGTGCAGTTTTAATTGCAGGTGTCCAAGAGTGAGAAGGCAGGTGAGTTAAAACGATGTCCTTCTCTTTGTTGGTTCAGGATTCCAGACATGGATTCAGATTAAATTCCTCAAAGGAACAGGTTTCTCAACCTGAGCTTGAGCAGATCACTAGGAAGCTGTCAGAGACTTGGGGTTAGTGAACACTAGCAGATAACCATGTGACTGTTTACAACCATATATGTGAGAAGCACAAGCCAAACAGGAAGACTCCACCCACAGGCAGATCCAGGGAGCACCTGCCTACATCTCCACCCGAGACTCAGAAACGGATTCTTCGGACGAGCAGAAGGGGGAAAAACAATACAAAACCTCCAAACTGACTGGACCATAACACCGTGATTCTTTGGTGATAGGCTGCCTCCCATCAGGCGACCTATGCAGTCACCTTGCAATCAAAAGTGGTCACTCAGAGATTCTTATTCACATGTAGGTTGTATCCTATTTTTACTCTAGTGTTACTGAGCCATAAGGCTGCTAGTCCTCAACTGTATATAAAGTCTCTAATTTTACTCTATTCAACAAAGACTTAAGTACATCCACCTTTATGTTTGACTGCTTCTGAGGCTGTGCCAAGGAACATGGTGCCAAATCTGTCAACACAGTCTCTATGATAATAATTATAAACAGCCTACTCGCCAAGACAGTTTACAACTGTTGGCAGCTTGTGTTTACGTGTCTGTGGCTCCTCTGGTGTGAAGCAGAATGCTTGTGAATGCCGGCATTCTTGCTTTTAATTCGTTTCCTGGCGGAAATCATCTTGATGAAAGACTTCCTTTAAAAATAAGCTTCTCTATGCAACCTTTCCGCCAGAATAGAGAGCTAGTTAGCAGCCAGTGTAGTAGCAACGACACAGTGCGGGCGTATGTGTGTGCGTGTACAGTATGTGTGAATTGATTCAGCATTGCTAGCAGTGCAGTGCGGCACTGTGATGAATCACTGCAATTTGCGCAAGCCTGCAGAGGCGGCGATATCACAGACTATTAAAGCCAGCAGCCCTGCATTGATTACCATAGCAGGTAATTGCTTGGTGAAGATAAAATCAGTGCTAATCCGGCGATGTTGTCAGGTTTTGAAACAAGAAAAACTTTTGATCTTCCCAGCGGGTATGTAAAAACTTGGTTATGCCAAAAAAGAGATAAGCTGAAGTGGACCAAATCAATTCCCACAGTGGGTTAATTGCTTTTCTGTGCATGTCACACATTTTAACAGTGATGGGGGATTGTTTTTGTATTGATTCACTGCACAAGGAAGACTTTAATTTCCCCACACCTCTCTGGCAGCGCGGACACACTGATGTTAGAGAATCCAATTATCGGGGCTTGCACCAAAACTACACTAAAACCACAGGAGAAGTGTGACATAGAAATGACTGACACAATTCAATGGGCCTTTTGAAATTTTGAATGAGTCAAGATACAGATCAATAGATTATACAATGTCACATTCGCTGAGATAATAAACAGGTTTAGGAAAGCATGCGTCCACTGTACTCTGTGGAAGGACTTTTTCCTGGGAAATATGCGGCGTGAAAAGCTTGAAACACAATTCTGTGTCAGTACATGCAACACTGCATGCACCAATCCAACCCATGTTAAGTCTTGCAGTTATTCCAAATTAGGGGCTGCTTTTATTGATAAGTGGGTCTCAGCTAGTCTGCTGTGTGTCCACAAGGCATCACATCAGCTAATCTGAGTCACCGATGTACCGCTTGACAGTGTTTCTGATGGGGTAAGTTATTATCTGACAAGTAGCATTGATGACTGTGTGTTTAACTGGACTAACTAACTGTCCAAGGTGTCTATGCTTCAGCTTTGGTGACTGACATTTTAATATTTTAGATGTATGTTGTTTAACACTTTCTAGCAGGGTAGCTGTTTTTCTGCAGTACACCCAAATGCTCCTTGCTATACAAGCTAGCTAGGATAAGCTGACAACTTGGGACTCTGCATTTGAGACAGAAATGACCACTACTTGTTTAAAAAAACAAAACAAAAGGAAGATGTCAAATCAAGGCTTCGAAACTACGATTCTAAAGTCAGTGGGTGATGACAATGGCTACAATGTTGATACTGGATGGAGAAAATGTGGAAAATTAAGCATAAAACAGGCTAATGCATAATAAAATGACTGTTTCTGACAGTACAACAGAAGGACACTGTTTACAGTGCAACACAACAGATTCAGCAAAGAGGATTGGGAGAATCATGCTGGAGGAAGTGATCACGTAAAATATTTTGAAAAAACAAAACAAAAACTGCTCTGCGTGCTTATAATCACATGAATATGCCTGTGAAGGTTCTCAGTCATCCAGGTCATCGTAGTCAAAGGAGCTTGCAAAGAAAAGCGTCTGGACTTCTTTAAGTTGCTTGAAGACGTTTCACCTCTCATCCGAGAAGCTTCTTCAGTTCTAAGGTCAAATGGTGGAGAGTCCCAGATATAAACCTAGTGGGAGTAACCCCCCACAGAGGGACAAGGGGGTCCTTTTGTCCCTCTGTGGGGGGTTACTCCCACTAGGGGAATATTTCACCAGTAAGCAACACAGTGGGCAGGAGCTCCTCTTTTTGTTTTCGGGGGTGAAGAAAGTAAAGTAAAATTATATTTCACAGAGCTGCAAACCATCTGCATAGAAACTACTGGATAAAAGACATTTTAAATTTTAATGGTTTTAAGTTTGTATTTTATGTTCCAGCATCAAAGTTTAATTGAAGTCTGAAGTCATGTTTTTCAACCAAAGTACAAGCATAAATATTGCATTATTATATTAAATCAATATGAAAATGGGCAGGTGAAAAACCTATAAAGGACTCATTAAATAAATAACACTGTCTAGGTTTCCAAAATTTAACTCATTGCCTTTGTATATTCTGTCAGCAATGTTAAAATCATAGTTCAGTACAATTCAGTGCTATTTATATAGCCTTAAATCACAACAATGTTCACGGCATTTATATTGTAAGGTAAAGATCCAGCTAAAAAAATACAGAGATAACCCCAACAATAAACAAGCAAGCACTTGGCCACAGTGGGGAGGAAAAAATCCCTTTTTAACAGGAAGAAACCTGTGGAAGAACCAGGCTCAGGGCGGAGCAGCCATCTGCTGTGACCAGCTGGGGGTGAAGGGAGGGAGACAGGAGCAAATATACACTGTGGAAGAGAGCCAGAGATTATTAATAATGATTAAATGTAAAGTGGTGTATAAATGCATAGAGAGTGAAAAGAGCTGAGTGAAGAAGAAACACATCAGGGAAAGACCCAGGCAGCCTAGGCCTATGGCAGTGTAACCTACGGAGGATTCTGTGTCACCTGATCCACCTCTAACTAAAAGCTCTACTAAAAAGGAAACTTTTAAACCTAATCTTAAAGCAGAGACGGTGTCTGACTCCCAAACCCAACCAGGGAGATGGTTCCTGGGAAGAGGGGCATGAAAGCTGAAGGCTCTGTCTCCCATTCTACTTTTAAATACTCCACAAGGAAGCCTGCAGTCAGAGAGTGAAGTGCACTAATTGGAAATAAATATATATGGTTGTAAACGGTCACATGGTATATATGAAATATATAGAAGCTACATATAGATATATATCTATATATCACACTCTCTAAGGTCTATAGACATGTTGAACACAATAACACAATGTTGACACTTGTTAAAAACCCAACATACTCACATCTCCTGTGAATGGTGCAAAGATGAGGAAATATAAATGGAGAAAAATGTTTTGCCAAATCGTGTGGAGAGCAGTGAAACTGTATTGCAAGCTGACTGTACATCATCAGTTTGTAAATATGTAAAAGATACAAGAAGTTTACAGCCTCCAAGTTTCCATCAAGCACAGTAAACACTTGATGGAAGATGCACTTGGCATCTGTCTGGTCAGGGCACTCATATAACAGTTTAAACCATGCATTTTACAGATGGTACAAGGCACAGGGCTCGCCTTATCAGTAGTGAAAAGTTCCTTAAATGTTTGCGAAATCAAACAATGACAAAACAAGCAAGCTTTTTAGTCCTTTTAATGTCTGCAGCACAAATGAACTTACAAACTTTGAGTGGTTTGTGTTGTTTGACTCCAATAAAATTTAGCAAATTATAAAAACTGTGTAAGGAAAGAATTTGCATCCAGTTTTGATGACCGCTGTAATTTGCCCCCTGACTAAAATGTGGTATGACCCCTGAAATGTAGATTGCTGCTGTGGTTATTACCATGAGAAACAAATGAGTTGGTCTGTTACAGTGCGCGCTTAATTGTAGGCTGCAAAAGCTAAAAGCAAAATCTGGAATGCATTCTCGCTTAGAGGTTTACAACAAAACAAAAGCTCTGAATGCATTTCTAACAATATGTGGAGGCTGATGGGTAGAAATTAGCATTTTGCTCTTTCAGCCCTCCATTAAAACCATTAATTCAGCCTTCCATTAATTGGTTGCATTCAGTGCTTTGAGTGTGATGGACTCTGATTAAATCTCAGTATTTCTGCCATGTTCTATTGGTGGTGTTTTTGAATTGAGTTCTTTCTGTACATTGTAATAGCCAGGGCCACAAGGGAGTGCACTCTCTCCGCTCACCTTGATGTGCCGAGACAGAGATACAGCCACAGGCCATAATAGAGACTTCACAAGACTGTGTTAGAAAAATACACCAATGTGATGATCACTTCAAAGCCATCAGAGGACCTATACATAATGGATGACACAAGAGCAGTCCGCTCTGAAGTGCATTGTTCTTCCCTCCCAATTAATTTAGAGGTAATTATTCCTTGGGCACCTTAATAAGATGAGAGGCCACCTGAGAGAGGATGCAGCTACTGCTGCTGGAATTAGAAAACCCAGCAAAGCCTTGATCACGTGCCAGTCACTCGACTTTGGTTTGTTGTCCGTTTTGGTTTTTGTGGCACATTCAAGGAAATATTTCGACATAGGAAAAACATACTTTTTAAAAATTTCCAGTGTGTTAGTAAGAATAAATACAAGATCCATCCATCCATCCATTCGCTTCCGCTTATCCTTTTTAGAGTTGCAGGGGGCACTGGAGCCTATCCCAGCTGTCATAGGGCGAGAGACGGAGTACACCAAGATACAAGATATAGATGAGAATTTATTAGAATATTTAATTTTAATTTTGAGTATTTTGCTGTTCAAACAGGGTAAATTTCATTACATGCAAACACAATCATTGGGACGATTGCTAACTTGTCAGGTCATTGCTAAAAAGGCTGGCTGTTCACAGAGTGTTGTAACAAAGCATATTAATGGAAAGTTAACTGGGAGGGAAAAGCGTAATAGGAAAAGATACGTGAGCAACAGGGCTGACCACAGCCTTGAGAGGATTGTCAAGAGGAGTGCTTGAGAGTGCTTCAAAAGACTGATGTCGGTACATCATTCGGGAAAGGAGCTACAACTGTTGCATTCATAAAACATGGGGCGGTTGGAGCTCAGGAGGTAAAGCAGGATATCTATTAATGGGAAGGTTTGTGGTTCAATTTTTGCATTTCATTTGGAAATCAAGGTCCTAGAGCCCAGAGGAAGAGTTGAAAAGCACAGAATTCATGATTTTTAAAGTCCAGTGTGAAGCTTTTGTATTCTGTGATAATTTGTCTGTGATAATTCCATCTGCTGGTGCTTGTGGTCGTGGTTGGTCCTCGATTTCTTTATGAAGTCCAAAGTCATCATGGCTTTCTGCCATGGGATTTACAGTGCTCCATGCTTCTATCTGCTGAAAATCTTTCTGGAAATGCTGAATTCCTTGTCCGGCAGGACTTACCACCTGCACACAGTGCCAAAAGTACTACTAATTGTTATTCCTGAGCTTGATTAGCTAACTGACTGCCCTGACCTGAACCTCCTAGGGAATCTGTAGGTTATTTTCAAGAAGAAACTGAGAAATGCCAAACCCAACATAAAAATGAGGCTACTATCAAGCAACTTGGGCATCTGTAACACCTGAGCAGTACTACAAATGGTTTAAATCCAGTCTTCTTTTAACACCAGTCTGTAAACAGCATGGAAGTGAGGAGACCAGTGGCTGGACCTTTAGGTGAGGAATGTTGTCTCATTTTTGTCATTATAGTATACTGCTCAACAGTCCGGGGTCTTCTTTGTTATGTTGTGGTGAAATCGCAGTCTGTATCCAGCTTTATAAGCATTATTATCTACATGAATGAACAGGAACAGTGGCCAGACCTCATTAACTGGCACAGCAGTCTCAGTCATGATGGCAAATACTACCCACTGCAAACACCACCGTCAGACAAGCAGAGAATTTAATTTACTTCAGTTTTATTTGTACAGCCTCAGTTGCTTCAAGGTTCTTTATATTGTAAAGTAAAGATCCTACAACAACTGGGCAATCCCCCAATACCAAGCACTTGGCGAGAGTTGAAAGGAAAAACTCCCCTTTAACAGGAAGAAACCAGGCTCAGGGACAGACAGTCGTCTGACATTAAATTGCTCCTCCACCTGTTCCTCTTTAGCATCACCTACTTTTCCAGGCTTTTGTTGTCTCTGTCCCAAAATATCTCAATTTAAAGATCTGATATGATTTGTATTGTTGCTTCTGTTCTATTGTGAATAACATGTTTATGATCTAAATATCATTGTATACTGTTTTTATTTACATTTCAATGTTCCTCCTTTTATAGAAATGGGGTTACATAAATGTACATACTTTCCATTAGCTGGGTATATCTCTGTTTTAAAGCCTTTGGAAATATATAAATATAATAATTAAAAATATAACAAATAAATAATCTTGGGAAATATTCCAGTAATTTGAAGTCCAGTGCGAAGTTTCTGTAGTTTGTGAAATTCTGATTTTCATGAGTTATAAGCCATAATCATCGGAACATATGAAATATTTCACAAGCTGTATAATGGAGCAGTGCTAAAGCGCCCCCTCTGGTTATCCCCTCCCTCCCTGAGCCTGGTTCTGCTGGAGATTTTTTCCTGTTAAAAGGGAGTTTTTCCTCCCCACTCTCACCAAGTGCTTGCTCAGAGGGCTTTATGTGATTGTTGAATGTAAATATTATAAATCCGTAAGGTTGCTGTCACACATAATTTTTTGGCCAAGGACGACATTGCTGTCACAGTAAGGTTTGCTTGATGGTTTTAAAGGCAGTATTGACAGAGAAACCAAAACATTAGAGCTGCTGGTGAGAAATCAATTAAAAATATGATCTGAAAAACCATAAAGCTCTGTGAAACTGAGGGGGTAGAAATCTCTGTGGATCACTTTGGACGATCTCTATTAACATACAATTAGCAATTTACGCTTGCTGGTATAACAATGTTATCAGTAGCCACCATAAAAATTTCCACAAAGCTAAAGTCAGTTTCTGTGAGTGGGACGTTTGAGAGTGTGAATTTGTGATGTAGCAACATTAATGCATTTGAATGCAAAAAGAAAGGAAGCCAACAATGTTCTCGGTATATTTGGAACCAGCGGGGAACTCGAGCAGGCTTTGTTGTTGCCGCAGTGTTTGTTTGCTGCTCAAGAGTTGTGTGTGTCTCGTGGGAGACTTGCGGAGAAGGCATACACACACATACACACACACGCAACGCAGCACATCGGGACTGATGATGATGTACAGCCTCGATCTGTTGAGGAGCCTCCTCAGCAGTACACAATGCCAGGAGAGTGCAGTGACTCAGGCTGACACACAGCGGGGGTGCAGGGCCAAGGAACCTACTATCTGTTCCCAAAGCACCGCAAGTCCTCCCGTGCCAGAAACAGTGCAGCATTGCAGCTCCAGAAGCAAGTTCGCAAAGACTCCCTTACTTTGTTATTAATGGCATTGTCGTTTAATGCGGCCTATCTGCTGCTGCACGTGTCCCCGAATGTTAAACAACTGCAAATCTGAGTTTTTATTCATCTTTTCCTCATCCCCCCATCAGCCTAATAATCCCTTCTTTTATGCGCTGCCAAATAACTCAGAAAGCATATTTGGTTCCCGCAGACCTTCTTGGTAAAAATAATGATTCAATTAATGTTAAAAACAAAAGAGACGCAGCATTTGAAATCATCACCTCGGGGTGTGGGGGTGACAAATAACAAGAATACAGCAACAACAGTCCCTGCAGTGCAACTCACAGAGCTTGAAAGTCTCCAGCATTTTGATGGGAATTAATATAAATTTTAACAATGTCACAGTCGCACACTGGAGAATTCCTTTTGACAATAAAAATCAGGATCCTACTACTGCAGCCATACTTTCTCTTTTAGTGTCTTAGTGCAGCTCGACAATATTCGGGCCAGACTGTCCACATGAAAAATGTATGATTTCTGCTATCGGGTAGACTTCATATTCCCTGTTTAACAATAACACCAGAACTGCAGAATATTTCCATAGTTTCTTTTTTGTTTGTATCAAAAATGCCTATTTAATGAAGGAAAACATTGTTATGAATTCATGGGGCATGTCCAGCGTTCCAAAAAAATCAAAAATAGTTTGCCTGCTGTGTAAATTATAAACAAAACAGAAAGCAAAGCATTGGGAATAGTGCATTCAGTTTTGTTGCACTTACTAGGTGACAGCACAGCGTTTGAAGCTCGGTATGGAGCTTAGTGGTGAAGATCACAAGGAAACACTTGTCATCTGAAAGTGGTTTGATGTGTGCGATTTTAGTCTTTAACAAACTCACTAGAATTTCTTCTTCCAAGTCAACCTTATGTATTTTGCATAAGTATTCCTTTTTTTCCCTCCAATCGTATTATACAGGAAGGATAAACCGTGCGATGGAGGATGTAGTCATTATGCGCTCATGAAGCTAAATTATTTGTGTTGTGCTGAATAACAGATAAGACCGCAGCTTACAGGTTACATACAGGTGAGGTTTAACGCTCTTAAAAATATCATTTAAGGTGAACTCGTGTCAAATAGGATTAAGGGCTAATTGGTGTTTAAAAGCCATCATTCAAGAGCTTTTTATTCCCCCGCCGATACCATGCGCTATAGGAGGGTTATAAGAACAGTTAAGTGTCAGATTCTATTTTTATAGCAAATTTTTTTATAGACAGACAGGGACCGATATCTCAATACTGTATTAAGTGTATTGTTTTTGCAGGCATATTTCTTTCTGCATCATGAGCATCAGCAGAATGCTTGCTGTTCACAGCAACATCAATGAGACGTGCTTCCGTCTCCTACTGTCAGATGTACTGTATATTTTTAATGCTGTTTCAGAGTTATCTTAAAAACACACACACACACACAAACCCATCAAAACAAGCTGTAGCAGCAGGATGCTTCTCCAGATTTGTGCAGATACAAGCAGTTGTCATGTGCCTGCTTTTCACATTTGCACTGAATTCCCACCATGGAGTTCACAAAGTAGAGAAATGGGACCAGTCACAGGACAGGACAAAGCAGACGGCACCGCTGCTGTAGATTAAACTCATGTCAGGCTGCATTTTCCGGCTTGCTCCTCTACACGACGACAGCAGATGGCCTGCAGGGTAACATGTCAGCAGGGTACTTATTGTTATGCGGAAAAACTACTGTCAACCGTATGAAAAAGGGAGGAAATGATACGGAACACGGTGCAGTGGTTTGTGCCAAGGAAAGCATTAATGAGCAGCAGAGCATCTTGGGACGACTGTCGGAGTGACGTTGGTGAATCTTAATCAATTCAAATGATGTGATGTAGATGCAGACTTACATTGCTAATGCCGGCTTTTGCCATTATTAGAAGTTCTTGTAAATATATAACACTCCTGCAGGAGGCTTAGCCTGTTTGATATTTGCTTCTATATTTGGTGAGCTATAATTTGCATGCAGAGCAAGGGAGGCCTTTCCAATCCTGCCTCGCATTCAGACGGTCCATGTCATATTTTCCACTGAGAAAAGTAGCGGGCCAGGCACTTGGCCCACACATAGGACTATCAGGCCATCTGCCACGCCATCCCACATATTCACTATTTTATGTGATGCTTGATATTCAAGTCATCTAGTGTCCCCATTTACTTCACGCCACTGCCCATATGATGTTGGGTTATCCAGAGGTTGACGGCAATCACTGAGACGGCATCAAAACCCCTCCATGTGCACTCAACGTGTGGAGGCATGTTCACGCAAAGGATTTGAAAGCAAGCAAAGTGACCCTACTTAAAGACTACAAGTATTTCTCTGTATGTATGTGTGTGTGTGGTGGAGGAGGGAAAAGCTTTCTCACTGAATCTATGAAAATATTTCATATCAGCGAGGAGGAGACAGAGAATGGAATAGGAGTGCACTGTATGCAGAGGAGAAAAAAAGGGTACAGAATTAAGAGATTAAAGTAGCTGCAGGATTAGGCTCCAGGTTTTAATGATGGAAATGGAAAATCTGTGAACAGCGTCTGACACATTCTCTCTGGCCCTCTTCTCCTCTCCACTGCCTCTCTCCATGTGTCTCCTGCTGATTGTGTAGAACACCTCCAGGGATGGCCAGCTTCTTTCCATTAAAGAACATATATTTGTTTAAAGGACACTTATGTGCAAGCACATGTTTTCCCAGCCGAGCTGGTTAACAATTACTATATGGACAGGACTGCACTTCCATTTTTGTCCACACAAACACACACATTCACGTTTGCACTCACATGCTAACTTGTGGACTGTAAATAACAAGATTAAGGTAATAGTCTGGTTGAAACACTTTACAATGCATGATTCACAGTAATCAGACTTCCAAAATAACCTGAACCTGTATAATCAGGTCTGGACGTTGCATAATCACTTAATGCCACAAAATAAAGGGAAGAAAATTGAGGTCATTGTTTATATTTATCTGGTCTTGTAGGGCACATTCGTGTGATTAATGTTATCTTTGCAGCTTTCCTTGGTGTAAAGTAAAAGCTGCTATAGCCACTTGCAACCATAAAATTAACCCCCCCACCCAAACTTGCCCAAGCACACATGCATCAACAGACGGACTAAAAAGTCCGATCTGTTATTCAAGGGCGTGAGTCAGCTACTCTGATTCAACCCTGATTAAGTGCCTTACTAAGCTGCAGTACATCGAGTTTTGCACTCGGAGTATCGTATAATGATAAGACTTTTTTTTTAATCATTCAGGATCTTTGCACTCAATGATTTCAACTCATGCCAAAGTAGCGATTGCCTCTTAGAATAATTGCATCAAAGCAGTCTGATTCGGGTCACTCCAAAACCCCGATAAAGAAAAAAAACTGCAGAATGTTTCAGAAATTATCCTTCAAGTGTGTTAGACAGCTTGACTGCCAGCTTCCGTTTTAGGCATAATAATTAGGCCTCACTTCTCTTATCTCCTCTAAAGCCTAATTTTATTAGCACATACTACTTGCACAAAATATTTCTATCTTAAAATGTGAAGCTCTTCTTGACTGCTGAGATGCTGAAGTATCTCCGCTCTCACTGCAACATTGTATTTCACGAGGATCACTTTCAGCTGTGCTTTAATTGTCAGGAGAGCTGACTGTACTGAAGATAACTCATGCCCAGAAGAAATGAGATGCTAATGTATTGCTGGCCATTTGAAATAAATCTGCAAGGTGCTCTTTTTATGCAAATGCAAGGCACCCCGCGTGTCAGCAAAAAAAGGGGAGAAACAGATAAGTTAGTGGCAGCTTTCCCCACTCTGACACTCACTGTTGTTGCTCGAGGCTGCTGTGGTCTACAGGACATTACCTGAAAACAGATGACTGGTTCCTTTGAGAACGCCTCATGGATCTCTCATTTTTTCTGATTACTCATTATGGCATATCACTTAGAGAAATCCAGAGAAATCCTGAATCCAGTGCGCACTAGTTGCAATCCAGTAAAAACTTTAGGAAGTGACTTTAAAGAAAGACTTGATGGTATTTCCCAGTCCGCTAATCATCACCGTATAGCTACAATTGCTGAGATTGATCTCACATGGTTAAATATTCTGTCTAAGAATGTTTTCTGTCAGTCCTGGTCCCACTAGACTGCTTTACCTCTTTATTTCAAAGGATAAGTATTCCCTTTGTTGGAGGGCTAAGCCTCTCGACTTCAGAGATCAAATCCTCTTGGTGCATCTGTAATAAATCAAGGGGCCAGCTTCAGGAGGTTATACCAAAAAAAAGAAAAAGACAAAGGGTGAAAGAGAATTGGGAAGTGATCAGTTTCTTATGGAGAGACCCAAATCCAAATCAAGAGCTTTGTTTTTGGATGCAAGATGCCTATTTTGTCTAACATGACTCAAACACAGCAGCCTGTGCAACTTCTGCGACAGTAAATATGGAATTTTAAATTAGAGAGGCTCATCTTTTCAGTCCTCTGCATGTGATCTGACTCACGAAGCTCATGGTGACACTCCATTGAGCCCGGGAGACTGGCCAACACACTGTCGCCATCCAAGCCAATGTTGAAAGATTAGAAAAGTGGAGAAAAGGAGCTGATGAGGCAATACTCTCTAATGAGCTTCAATGCGGAATCTTTACTATGGATTTCTCAGCAATCAGCAGCCAGTCGGAGCTGTCCTGAGTGTTGATGCCGGTGTGAAATATGGTAGGACTGACTGGATGGCATAAATTGTTGTCATTATGTAGTTGTTAAAAGGAGCTATCTCTTTGGCGACTCTTTTGGACTGTGAAAACCTTAATCTGTTGCTAATCCTCTGCTAAGAGCCAGAGGATATCTCTAGTGCTGCTTAGCAGGTACCAGTGCCTGATAAAACTATTCTGTTTGCTTAACCATGTTTAACTTCACTCTCAACCAACACTCAAGGATTAAAGCCTTAACCGCAATATTAACCCAAGCTAAAATGCATCAGGCTGGAGGCAAAGTGCTGATGGAAAGTGCTAGGATAAGGCAACATCATTAGGACTTCTAACCAGAGACACCCACCGGGTCTCATTATGGGCCTAATGGAAAAGCAACAGGTTACATCAGGTCAAATGAGGCAGGCAGAGAAATAAAATGATCAAAAAGGAAAGAATTACTCATAAAAACATCCTCAAAGCTGCATTCATTAAGTCAAAACTCTACTGTGTGTACATATATATATACTCGAGGCTCTGTGTAATATTTATTGCTCGGTAGCAGCTTAATATGAAAGCAAATGAAACATGGGTGTTTTTGTCAAAGCAAAACAAAACAGAGGTCTGATGTTCTCTTGCATCACTGGTAACAGGATGCTGGCGTAGACATGGAGGAAAGTTTATCAAAAAGGTTTTAAAAATTCAAAAGCATTTTGTGTGTTAAGTTGCAGTTGGAGAAAAGTAATTAGGCAAGAGTCATTATGGTGAGTAACTTTTAAGAAGAAGAAGGAGGGTTTGTTTTTTGGTTTTTTATGTGGCTCAACACCCCACAGCTGTAAAACTGTGCTGGGCACGAGACACATTACTTATTAACTTATTAGTGTGTATTTCGGTAACAAATAGTGTAAGTGTCGACAATTTGAAACTCAGACATCATATGATTATGAGTTCCAGAAAGCCTCTTTCACACCAGCAGTTTTAAGGGTCGGTGTATTTAATGTTCTTAATTTAATTTAACATCAGATTTATTCCGTTGGGGGTCAGGAGACAGGTTTGGTTTGGATTCCTCCTGGGTGTTTCGCTTTTGGAGGTTTTCAAAGTATGCCCAACTGGGAACAGTTCCTCGGGTAGTTGGCTGGGGAGAAGGTGATCGGGAATACCCTACTTATCCTGCTGCCACTGTCACACAACTTTAGATCAGCAGAAGCGATGGATTTCAGAGTGTGAAATGTTTTATTGCAGTTTCTCTGAGTGTTGCACAGTCTGATCTACTCACACTCCAGTAGAAGCACTAATGGTGTTTTCATGCTCGCCGTGCTCCCCCCTGTAATGTGTGACGCACGCCTAGTTTGACGCCACATCCTGTGGCGCATACCAATGTATTTGTAACGCTTTGGCCAACTGTTCACTTCTTCGTAACCCCGCCGCTGCCACAGCTGAATTGAAGACACGGGTGTACCATCGTGCCAGTTTTTGCCACCATCTTAATGATATTCCAGTACAGAAGCTGAGAAATGTACACATATTTTTTGACTTCATGTCCTCCAATATCAGCACCTATGATTCCTGCGCCTTAATGCATAAATAGAAGTAGCTGTGTGATAATGCAGTGGCGTTCAAAAGCAACCAATTCGAGGGTATACTGGTGCTTTAAGGGTGTACTTATTCTTTTACACACTGCTTCTGTAGTTTGGCCTAATTTTTATTAAATACATAATGACGCAGTGTAATATGTTATGTTTTATTGTTCATCTGAGCTGCATGTACATCACTTTAAGACCTCCCAAGGACCAGATTATATTTTATCATATCCTCATACATTAAACCCTAGAACTGCACAGTGTGTACTTGCGTTTTTTTAGTGCCTGTGAATAATCAGGAGCTAGAAACTGACAAAGTAGCATACTATGGCATACAAAGTAGAAGCAGGCACTCTTTAGAGTTCAAATGTACACTTTAAAGCCAAGTTTAAGATTTAAGTTGTTTTTTTGTATAAATGTTAAATGCAGCATGTTACAAAAGAGCTGCAGAGGTGGTGGCAGGCTGGTTTTCAAAGCAAGTCGTTTCCCAATTGCTAGGCTAAGCTAAGCTAACCACCAAGCTCCATACTGCGGGAGAGTCTCCTTCTCATGTCAGAGTGAAAGCAAGTACGCACATTTTCCAGAATGATATTACTGCTTGTTAAATGGTTGAATACTACTATGTTCAGAATTAATACACAAAGTAAATGTAAAATAAATTCTTTCCCCTTATTTTTATGGAAATCATTTAGCCCATAATGGGACTACACTCACACACACCTGGTAATTCATTAGTGCAGCTGGATGAGCATTTTATGTGGAGCAGATAGAGGAACAAATGGTACTGTGCATTGCTTCATGTAGTCATTATTGTCATTATTATTCCACATTCTGGCTGCCTGTAATTACCCACTTTCCTTCCTGGTACACCGCTTTCTCTTTCTGATCCCCCCCTCGTTCCAAAAGTGCGGGCTGGAAGATAATGTAATCACAAAAAGAACGAAATTGCAACGCTTCTGAATCAGAGGCAGAAAGGAGTACTGTAGAAGGGCTTTGAAGTCAGACAGTTAATATTGATGAGGTGAGGCGTTTTAGATGATTAGCACCAGAGATTTCACTTCTGTCTTTTATTTTTGCATCATTAAGGTCAAACGCCTAAAATTTCAAACTTTGCTTACATTTTCCAGTTGCTTGATCAGCAGACATGGTACAGGGAGAAGGGCAGAAAGCTCCAATTAATATTGTTTGACTGAGTGAAAAGAAAATGAGTCCAAATATTTTTTCTATTCCAAAAGAAAAAAAAAACCTTGTGTGGGAAAAACATAAGTATGACTCACAATCTGGACGTGAATGTTTTCTATGCTGGGTAAAGACATCAAATGTAGTGCATGTCTGCTAGACAAGCTCAGCTGGAGAACTATACTTTAGCAGTTCACTTCTGTTGACATGCAAAAGCTACATTAGAGGTTTTTTGCTGACACTCTTCACAAAGTCAGAATCAAAGCGATGTAAATATAAAGCGCTAGCAGCATGTCCTCGCCATTGTTTTAAAGTCCTTGTCAGGTTTCCTCCTTATGATGCCACAGCAAAGCTCTCTATGCATTGTACTTCTTTAGCAAGTCCCTTTGCCAGTGCCTCTTGCGATCTGGAAAAACTTTGGGCATGCGGATCTTTTTAAAGTCCTCGATGCATTTCTTCAGATCCTCCTCCAGCATTTTCCTCTCATCCTCATCCTCATCCAGCCCAGGCGGGGGGCAGCCGTTCTCCCTGATGCTGGGACGTGGAAGCGTCTTTAGGTTGAGCGTTGTAGGACGCTGGGGGCTGTCAGCGGGAGGCGGCGATGGAGGAGAAGGAGGACTGGATGACGAAGAAGGTTTGGATGAAGGCAGAGGAAGGGGGAAGACCGGGGGTGATGGCAGTGGAAGGTCGGGGATGTCTGGCGCAGGAGGAGGAGGAGGTGGGGGAGGTGTTAGGGGAGGAGCAAGCGGGTTTCGGAGGTCCAGTGTTGGGATGGTGCTGGTTTCAGGAAGGCTTTGGGTTCGGCCACTGCTGCTGGTTTCTGCTGTGGCTGACAGTGTAGGTGCGGCAGTGGGTTTAGAGGCCACTGCTTCAGTGGTAGTCACTGCTGGGGGGTCAGAGGTCATTGCCTTGGAAATATCTGATGAACTCCCTGCAGAAAAAATAAAAAAATATATATTTATGAGCTAAATTTATGCTGATTTCAAATCTTTTCGTGCTTATAGTGAAATAAAAATATTGCTACTGTGTCTATACAATAGGCTACATATGTTCAGTAAATACACAGACAAATCCAGCTGATTAGCTTAGTCTAAAATCAATAGGGAGGGCATTCCAGAATACTAGTTCTTGCCTGAAAGACAGGAGGGCATAACGACCGCCCACAGTCCTGTAGTCATGGTGAGTTTGCCACCTATATGTACACTATATATAAGTACTGGATTTGACTTGAGCACAGGTTAACTAGGGAGCTTTAAAGGTGCCTGTAGGCGTAACAATCTTTGGACTCAGTCAGGCTTTTCTGTTTTCCTCTTTCTAGTCTGTATGCTAAAATAAGCTAAGCTAATCACTCTCTGCATCCAGCAATGCATTCGATTTACAGGCTTCAGAGTTGTACTGCTTTTCTCATTTACCATTCACCGACAAGTGTTCCCATAAAAATGAAACGTATACGAATAACAAGCATTTACATTCAGATGTCTGCTCTGTTTGCATATAGGTCTCAGCCACCTGGGAAGCTTTCCACAAAAATTTGATTACATTTCACCTGTCTTTCTTTCTTTCTTTCTTTCTTTTTTTTACTCCCTCTTCTTTATCAGAGTGTGTCAGTAGTGTGCGGCTGGCACAGAAACAAACACCTGAGTCTTTAGCGTTACAGTTTTTTGTCTCCAAGAGTACAAAAGTAAACACACGCTGGCACAAGAGCATGTAGGAGCATTATGGAGGCAGTAATTAGCAGAGAATGGAGCTCAGCGTGAGAGATGAGGAGAGTGGAGGGCGGTTTCACTGCTTTTTTCAGTTTTAAATTACCTTTGGTTGCATGACTGTTTATCTGTGAAGATAAATACTGGCGCTGAACGGATGGCGTGAAACCTCCTGACCAAAAGCTTAAGAAGCTTTTTTTTTCACAGCGTGTTGATTTTTCATCTCATCTCTGTGTGAGAACTGAGGATGCTGCTGCTGTGGCACTTCTTGGAAAAACTAGAGTGTGTGTACATTGTGTACCTCACGGTCTTTGAAAACCAATGTACCATTTTCAAATGCAGCTTCTATTTCTCTCCCTCTCTTTATTTATTTATTTTTAATGAAACCACTGAGCAAGCAATCAGCCTCTTCCTGTCCTTTTATTTCTGCTGCATGCATGATGGCACACACGCTCTGATTTGCTTGTGAAATTACAGAAAGCACCTGCGTCTACCTTAAAGTGAATGCGCTTAAAAATGTGTCTTCACTTTTATACTAATCTCCCATTTTGACCACAGATAATGTTAAATCTCACTATATTGTATATTTGTTATGTATTCTCAAACTGTTTTGTCATGTGATCCACTTTGTTGAATATTATGTTCTTTCTTAGGCTGGACGTTAAACAGTATGAAGCATTTGAATGAGCAAAACATTTATCCCGTCATTCACATTACATGGGAGCAAGCTAAACACTGTGCTACAATACTACTCAGCAGGAAATGTTTTTCTTCTGCAGCAAGAGGTCTTTAAAATTTTTGAACAGGTATTAGGAGTTCAGAACATGATGATCCAGGCAAACACAAACACAAATGTCGATATAGGGTTCTGACATGCCGTAATGTGCACACAGCTCAAGAGTTTTCAACCAGATTGGATTTGATACAACCACCAGTCACGAGAGGAAAAATGTCTTTTCCATGAAGGGTAGCTGGAGGTTGCTGGCTCTCACAGGGTGAAAATGGTCCCAAGGAGGATGTTGCACCAAAACCTTCCTTTTGGTTGCTTGGAAATGGAGACCATTCATTTGCAAGTCTCAAATTGGTTGCCTCAGCACTGCAACCATTTTATTTTGAAGGAAAAAAGGCAAACGTGTCCTTTTCTGGTTTCTGCCTCACTTTGCACAGTTTAATTACCACTCACAGAGTAGCTGGTGAGTGTTTGTAGGAAAGTTTGCATGGAAACTATTGTCAACCATAGCAATCATTAGCGATTAAAGCATCCACAAAGTAGTTTTTACCAACTGCTTAGAAATGCACATCTTTCTGTTTTGATGGTGGTTGCCAGGAGGTCAACTACCAGCCTCCATGTCTGTTTGACTGGGGTTTTAGTGACTCCCATGAACCTCCAGCAACCACTTGCCAACCTGTCGAGGAATACACATTTTCTTCTCATAAACAGTGCTGGGTGGTCATGGACAGATGGTCTCTAGGGCTTTGTGATTAGGACCTTAGTCACTAAACCCACTTGTCACCTTGACTGCCTTCTTCATCTATTTGATGCTCTCTTTAGATGGATGAGATAATCTGTCAAAGCCAATTATCTGCCTCCATCTGACCCTATGTTTATCATCCTCCTCTGTCATACCAATCCTCTGCATGTCCACCTTCACAACATCCATGAACTTCCACTGAGGTCTTTTTCTTTTCCTCCTCCCTGGAAGCGCCACCATCAACACTCAACAACTTTGTCCAATACATTCTCTATCACTTCTCTGCACATGTCCAAACCATCTCAGCCTTGCCTCTCAAACTTTGTCTCCAAACTGCTTCAAGCAGTCCCTCGGATGTACTCATTGCTAATTTAGTTCATCCTGATCACTCCCAATGAATATCTTAGCATCTTCTATTCTGCCACCTCCAGCTCCACCTCCTGTTTTTTTTGTCTGTCCCACCATCTCCAAATCATACATCACAGCAGGTCTCACTACCACCTTGTAAACCTTCCCTTTCACTCTTGCTGCTATCCTTGTGTCACAAATCACCCCAACACTAGTCTCAAAGATGCCCTTCTTCTTCTTCTTTTTCTTCTTCTTCACCTCTCTAGCACACTGTCTGGGGCTTTGGGTCATTGACCCAAGGCATTTAAATTCTTCCACCTTCACTAGCTCTGCTCCTTGCATACTCATATTTCCATGTGTCTCCCTCTCATTCACACACGTGTATTTTCTCTTGCTTTCATCGACTTTCATTCCTCTTCTCTCTTGTGTGTACCTCGCTCCAGTGCATACCATAATTGTCACATGTCCAAAATGACATACAAGTTAACGTCACATGGTTAGCCATCACATGACTTCAAGATCTCAGTGTGTGTGTTGATGCAACATGGATCATATTAAATAAGAAAAAAAGCATACTTGGACTGTTACCTTGGGGGTCTGACTTTTGCTATTTCCCATTCAAGAAAAGTCTACCAGTAACTGATGCAGAAAAAATGCAAAGGGGTGAAAAAATCCATCAGAATGCAAGAAACGAAGTGTGTGGAGCTCAAAATTTCCTGGGGGAAGACCCTGAGATCCCACAACTAATGTGTCTCCTTCCATTTACCAATGAAACCTACTCCTGTGATCACTCACGTTTCCACTGGCTGTGAAGCATGCAGATACAGTGCATGAAAATGCAAATGAACAGTTAAGCACTCTCAAACATGTTCAGTGCAACAAGCACACACATGCTCACACACACACACATATACACACACAGACATGCTCACAGACATACCATGACACACAACGGCCTGCACTGTTTCCTTCAGCAGAGCTTATCATTACGCTAACCAGCCTTACATAACGGCAAAAGCTGCTTGTGTCAAACGGAGGCGGCACGGCATATTCTCCCAGCTCCTTGGCTTTCTGAATACCTGAATGCGAGTGTGTGACAGAAAGTGCTCAAGCTAGTGTGCAAGAGCAAGTCAGTGTCAGCTGTGTGTGCCTGGGCATGCATATATAAGCGTATGTGTGTGTGCATGTGTAGGTGTGCTTGCGTATGGGCAGATGCGTTTGTTTGTGTGTGTTGTTATTCTGGGCATGAAAAGGAAGACGGCTAAAGACGGAGGGAAAGAAAGGATGTAGGGGGAGGAGGGAACGGGGTAGAAAGATGTTCTCCGCTGTGTGTGCTTGTGCATTTGGTGCATTCAGTGTCTTCATGATGAATACATGTGTTTGTGGGCTTCCTGAACGTGGGAGTATGGGGGCTTAGTAGTGTCAGAGGAGTAATCCACTGGGGGAAGGGCTCCGTGCTTTCCTCCTCCACCACTAAGCCTTATGGAGAAGAACAGCAAGAGAGTGCACTCAACCCTTTCCCCGGGCCACTTCTCCAGGGATATATGCAAAAGCTAGAGCTTTTTCGCACACATCACCCGCCCCACCTCCTTTTTTGCCTTTCCCATCTGTTCAGTGTGTCACATCCCTGCGTTGCCATCATTACTGCTATTAGCAACTCTAATGTGTCACTGTTGCCGGGGTTTATCACCTCTCTCTTATAAAACGTCTCCTCTGCTGTTTGTAATGCTGTCACCTGGATCTTTCATTTTGGTCAAATCAAAGCGCACCATTTATTCCCACACGGAGACTAAATAAAGCCATGAAACAGCTTGTAGGGCCTTAAATAAAGCTGGGTTGATATTAACAGTCAATTGAAATAAAAATAAAGGATTTTCTTTGACTTGTGTAATTATAAAGAGGTTAAAAAAGGCAATGATAAATGTCAAATGGCCACTTGAACAAATCATTCTCATAATAAAATGCCCAGCTTTTGAGCAGAAATAAATATGTTTACATCGTGGTGCAAAAAATGCTTTTAGTCTGTATGGCTAATTTACCCACTTTATAACAACAGGAGAAGACGTGATTCTTTTTAATTAGTAGTAATTTTTAATATTAGTGGCCACTTTGAGCGACAGGTAGCTGATGATACAGGTGGCTGTGTTGCTAGCTAGCTTCACCGCTACTGTTTATGTTAATGCCTTTTGGCCTACTTTAATGCAATAATATCAGACAAATAGCATGGCTCACTGTGTGGTTAACAGTTCTAAGAAGTCCATGTTCCATCTTTGGTGAGGTAAATACTGGGATTTTTATCAGTATGTTAGTAAGAACTGATTAACTGGTATCTGTGCCATATAGGCTCTGTTGACATTTTGCTAACCAAACATGCTAATGTTAGCTGATAACGCTCTCCGATAGCTGATGATTGCTAATTCTTTCCTTGTTGAAATGTTCACTTTTTACTCCAAACACACCAAGGTCGCCATCAAACTAAAGTCAAGGCTTTAGTATGTTCACAGACTGCTGTGTGACTTCATGTTTGCGGCTGAAATCTGGGATCTGGGGAGGCCAATAGTTCTGTGTGCATAGCTCTGCCTTTTCTCCCTGCTTTCCTTCTTTAAGAATGGCTTCTTGACAGCCACCCTGCCACTGAGACCATTTCTGATGAGGCTTTGATGAACAGTTGATGGATCAACTGATGATCTCTCAGGTCCCGTGTCAGGTCTTTGCTAGAATTGTGCCCTGAAGCTGAAGCGCACAGATGTTGCCATAACAAAGCTGGGAAGTAATGGCTAGAGGGAATCATTAGCAAGCTAAACCTCAAATTTCCATGCTACTAAAAGTTCACTGAACTGAATAATTTTATAAGTTAAATATTCAAGGGACTGCTAATGCTGTACATAGACAGCATGATAGATGGACTTTGTTTCCATTTCTAAAAACTAAGCCAATGCTGGTGTGCCTCAAATGTGTTTTCTTTTTAATGGCCAGGAGGGGGCTACTACTCTTTTTATAGAAAAAAAAATTGAGATCATGCTGAATAAAGCGTTATGTCTGTTTTACAAATTAAAAAAGATGTATATACACTCTATATAAGAGCTGATATCCCTGTGCTGATGTTGTTCCTGCATCATCATAATGTCTGTCCATGTCAATATAGTTGTGATGTCATAGCGTTGCGATGTTTATATGAAACTATCTTCTAGAAGATATAGTAAGCATTTCAAGTGTTTTCTTTATTAATTTATACAATATGATAAATATTTTATCAAGTCAGGCCAAATTTAGGTTACTAATGTTGGTTTGCTAGTGATAATTTATAAAAGCATTAGCTAACTTCTTGGCTAACACTAACTGAATGCTCAAACAACGTCATTAGCAAGTTGCAATATTGAACCTGGAACATGTGCACTTTCGTTGGTTTCACAGTGAGAAGTGTTTTACCCTCATCAAGTTTAGTTTCATAACAACAAAATGGTGATGGAGACAATGTTCAATATGAGGCTTTTTAACAGCAGGTGACATCATAGTGGCTGCAGCCATCTTTTACACCGTCTGTTAGTAGCCTACAAATGTTTATGATATGTTGGTTTGTTGAAAAAAAGAGGAAAAACTTTCATATTGCACTGGCTTTAAAGTCCCTAAATGCTTTGTTGTGCTTGGATGTTTCGTCAAAATATATCTGCTACTCACACAAGGTCAATTAATAAAAATTTAATTGAAATCCTAAAAACAGTAGATGAGTGTAGAACAAAGCTGCGTATCAGCAGCCACGACCGGGTCAATCAGCTTGCCGGTACTTTTTAAAATTCACTGCGACCGCTGACAGGTGTCGTGGCCTGAGGATGGAGAGACTGGCAAACAAGAGGACATCATCATCTCCATGGAAACGCCACAATGATGTGCAGGAGCCAGAGCTGCACAAATGCATAGTAATGTCTCTCAGACTGAGAGGAGCATTTTATCCTTTGTGGAGATGTACATATGGCTGTATCCTGCTGTTTCAAAGGAAACTGCACGCTACATAGTTTTGCCAATTGCAGCATGTTCCATATCTAATTACCTCGTATTCAGCTCAGATTTCCATCTCTGTTTTGTCAAACGATCTGCATGGTGCCTAATGACAGTGCGAGCGTCGCCTCCTACAGTCGCCTCTTTCATTGTCCTTTTTATCTCTGATTGACGACAAGCAAATACATACGGGGGTGTAATCAGACATAGTAATATTCTATTCTTCACATCAACTTTACATGCTGGGGCATAAACAGAGCTGCCTATGTCAAAATCACTGGAGTGCGCTCACAAGTCTCCGAGCAATTACAAATCTGTCAATCTGCATAATGTGGAGGAAATGCCTGATGTAAACAGCTGGAGACCAGAGAGTTGCTGCTTTGTAAGAAAACTTAAAAAGGGGAGTAAAGGTCAGAGGAAAGAGAGGGTGAAATAGTGGGAAAAGTTTGGAACAAATTTACAAGCGTTAAATTTCTAACAGATACGGTGTTTCACTGCATTTAGAAAAGACCAGAACATTTTTCTTATTTCTGCATGCTTGCACGTATTCAGTCTGAGTGTCTGCTGATTCACCTGCCTCAAGTACCTCCTCTTTATCTTCGCTTTCCTTTCAAAACCCTGAGCTGCTACCTGGCTCCCACAGGGCATAACCAGCCTGCCTAAGCACCCTAAAGTCCATCCTGGCACCCCTCGGCTCCTGCAGCTACTGTGCCACCTGCTTCCTCTTTCCTCCTGCCTGCTTTCAGCAAAGTCCAACCCTATCCTGGGCTGCAGCACTAAGACCAATCCTGACTGTTCAGATTACTGATAATTAGAGGGACAGATTAGAGCCCAAGTCTCCAGATGGCCAAGGTGAATCCTATTCTAATGACAGCACTCACAGACACTGTGAGCTCCTTTAGACCAGCACAGACACAGAAACGCTCAGTCGCATGTTTTTTCCACTTCTGTCATTAATGGATGGCATGAAAATCAAATTCAACAAATTTGAATAATTCATTGTTGAGAGATATTTGTTTGCATAGGAACATTGGAATAGATTATTTTATTCCTCAAAATGGATAAACTAAGCCCAATTACCAACATGCAATATAAAACTTTAAAAACACTGTCGTATAGCCTTTATAATAAATGTATTTGTAAAGGGTGGGGTTAATACACCTGAATTTATTACAGAATAAGAACAAACAGGGATTCTAGAGATATCAGTAGAGAAACATAATACAGCTCTATATTGCTCTTTACTCTCTGTTGACTTTTAAAGAGATATATCCAGCGAGCAGCACTTCACTGGACGAAAATGCCCGAGAAGATTGGCCAGACTGCTTTGAGGTTAAGCACAGCAACAGCATAACCACTTGTCATAACTAAGGTATACAGAAGAGCATGGCTGAATGCACAACACAGCCTTAAAGCACAGGCTCAACAAAATTGGACCATGGAAAAACATTGCCTGGTTTGATGAGTCTCGGAATTTGGTGTAATTGGCATGAAAGCATGGATCTGTCCTGCCTTGTATATCAATGGTTCAGGCTGGTTCCCAAAGCTCACATCAGCTTAAAGTGGTTTCTAGCAAGGTGTAACTGTACAGGAGTACCTGCGGTGGCTACTAGAGTTAAAATGGCCCATTAATAAGTATTAATGGGCCATTAATAAGTATTATTGATAACTCTAATAATTAGAGTTAAATCAGCATTTTGTTAGTACCTGATTAAAAAACCACAGGACACGATAATGGCAGTTGTTACCCAACGTGGCTCTTGGTGACACATCAAAGAAACAGCTGATGCAATGGCCTCTGGAGTGAAAGCATTTGGTGGCTCTATTGTGCTGAACTAGACATTTTACTGGTGTGGTTTGCCCCCCGAGAGGAACGTGTCATTACAAATCTGTACAAAGTTTTTCTGCGCGATCATTATTATCCTATCATTAAAAGTTTCTATCACGATGGCAGCCCTCTTTCCCAGAATGACAACTCCCCCCGTCTATAGGGCACGCGGGTTCACTGTTTTGATGAGAATGAAAATGATATGAATTATATGCTTCACAGTCAGCAGAGCTCAAAATAATTAAACACCTACGGGAGATTTTGTACCAAGTGTTAGCACTGTCCACCAGCGCCATCAAAACACAAAATGAGGGAATATCTTTTGATTTAACTGTGTTGATTTTTTCCAGGGAAGTTACAGACCCTTGGAGAATGAATGCCAAGAAGTACTTCCCTTTAATTTGTCAAGTTTTACGTAAAATAGAATCATTGCATTTCTTTTAACATGCCGATTGAGGCAGCTTCCACCCTGCCTTTCCCAATCCAATCTAATACATCTCCATTTTGGCCTAATTGTGCCTCTTTTCTTTTAAAATTGCTCCTGCCTCATCACATATTTATAGTCTCCGTGGGACTGTATATGCCAAGCTTTGCCACTTCAGTTCTTCCTTCTTGTGCTTACACTTATCCTACAATTTCCCCCTTGACACTTTCACTTACTATACAACTTATATTGTGCTTCTTCATTCCACTCATGCTCTTGCTCAGTGCCTGCACAGAGCCATCATTTCCGTGTTGGAGAATTGCACCGACAAAGGGAAAAACAAACTGGCAATGCAGGGAGAGTAATGAGATAACAGCACTGTAAATCAGTAGTGATTCCAGGTTGTCACTCCCCCCTCTGGCTTCCCCCCTGACGTGACCATCTCCTGTCCTAGCACAATGAAGTCCCTCCTGTCCCCCCCTTTCCCTTGTCATTCGGGGTGAAAATGTTTTGTGACAGCTGCTCTCTGTAGGAGCTGAGAATGAGGGGAAGCCAGGCATGTGGAGAAGCTGGAGGACAGAGCGATACAAGTGAATAAGGTACACATCTGGCTCGGTGCCTGACTCACTATAAATAGCCCAACACACACACAATGAGACCAAGAAGTCCCAAGCCAGTGTTACTGTACTCCCTAAATGTTGGCTTGCATGGCAGCAATAGCAAACAAGGGGTGAACACACACACACAGACATTTTGATGGAGAACACAGCGGTGCACCTCAGGCCGCTGCTACCCCCCGCCCAGGTTGGTCAGTGCTACTCCAACGTAATTATCAGCAATGATGTTGTTCTATATGAGCATGTTCTTCTCTTTGTTTTAATTGCCATCAAGAGAGGAGGAGGGAGGTAAATGCCTTATTTGCCTGCTAATGCATTTTAAACTGTTCTCAAAGAAGAGTGAAAACAAGGCAGTTAGATCGATTAGATCTAAAACCTCACGGCCCAGAATCAAAATCCCAGCACGGGAGTTGTGTTGCACATCTTCTCGTAGCAACTTCCCTCTCCCCGCGAGCGCGCGCGTTCGTGTGAGCGTGCGTTTAGAGATGCCAACTGCACGCTCAGCATGTTTGTGTGAGAGGGAGTGGACCTCAGTCGCACTGACGCACCCGAAACGGAGGCCTGTCCAACCTGTCATCCAAAAAAAAAAAAAAAAAAAAAAAAAAAACTCCACACAAGCATAAAGGCAACAAAACAAAACAACAAGAGCCAAATTATCCTGGCAGACAGATCCAAAAGCAGACGAGGCAGTGAGACATAAACAAGTACAGCCACATGGCTGCAGCTGAAGGCTCAGAATGAACAGGAACAGCAGCTTTCAGACATCTGAGGTGCTGTGAAATTGACTCACCCTTGTCTTGTCACTCTCACACATGCAATATGTCTCTCCCCGAAAAAGAAAAAGAAAGATGTAGTCTAGGAATCTTGGCTAAGTTTAGTCAGCTTAATGGTGAAGTTCATGAATCACAAACAGATGATAAAAAATACTGTTTCTTCCATATGGTAAAGATCAACAACCCCCCATTTGTGTTGGTTTAATGCTACAGATTGATAGTGATAGCAACTATTCTGAGTGCGCTCTTGATTCTGCAGTGTATCCCTTGGGTGCAGTGTGACTGAATCTCTTTGGGGGTGCTGATGGAGCTGACAGGCCGCAGAGGAGCATCTTACAGCACAGTCCTCCCCTTCTCCAAATAACAGGAAGAGAGATCAGATGGGAACACCGAATCCTTGTCAAATAAATACCTCCGCAGTCTCCCAAATATCTATCTCTCTGTGCCCCATTTTCCAATCCCCATTTCCTTTGACGTGCATCTGTTCCTGTTCTCTTCTGCCTTCTTCCCCTCTTTTTCCAAATAGAGAATGCAATGACCCAGCTGGCTCCGAGACAAGGATCATCCTCAGAGAGGGAAAAGAGACAGGGCCAAAGCATGTTGTCATGTAGAGCAGCCTACAGTAGCAAAAGCTTGGGTCAAATCACTGCCTGAAGGCACGCAGAGAAGCCAGTCCCGCACTCATTCTCGAATCCTTCGACTCTAGTGACAAATGAGTCCTCATAAATGTGAAAATCTGCGCTTGAAACAACAAATGATTGATTTCATTTGATAATTTGTTGTGTGACAAGCTGAAATTTGGCAATCTGCTGCGTCTCCAACCCCCCCCCCCCCCCCCCCCCCCCAAAACAGCAAAAGAAAACAAATCAAACCCTGAGATTTTAATGTGAGACTCTGAATATGAATAGGCATACCGTGGCAACACAGTGAGAACCTGCTGCCTTTGCAAGCACACGAGCAGACAATGCTACACTTTTCAACCACGTGTTTCACAAGACACATTTTAAAAAAAAAAGAAAAAAAACACCACTGAATTTCAGCGCGCACATTTCGTCTGGCCTGTGGATGCTCTGAATGTCAGCGTCTGAATGTCAACGTTTCCACGCATCTCGCTGCTGCTGTTGAATCTCAAGGAATTTGCGCTGACGAGAGGAGGAGAGGTTAAGGAGGCCAGTGCCTGAAATTTCACACGAAGGCATGTTTCTCCATGTTTGCGCTAATGACTGACCTTGGCATTCCCGTGTTGCTGTAGTCCGCCGGAGGACAGTGACAGAGGAATGCTGCCTGTGACTGTGTTTATTTGGGCTGGAGAGACACTGCAGGCACAGTATTGTCCTGGTCTCTGAGGATTTGTCATGCATTCCAGAGCGCGGGGGGGGGGATCATTTTTTTTCTCCCTGAATTAGAGAGCAACATAAATTTTTCACAAAGTTTTGTGAAGCTCATTAGCTATGCTTTTATCAAGGCCAGAGTGAGATCAGGTTTAGAGGTCTTATACTAAGATAATTAGCATGAGATAATCGCTCGGTAGAGAACTTCTGAGACAGAGTTTATAAAAAGACACGTGACTGCCTCACATAACCCTTAAGTCTGGTTGTTGTTCGAGTGTAAATTATGACACCTTTGCCCTCAATGACAATACTTTGTACTTCTATTGTATTTTGCTGTTGTTTTTTATTGATGACACACAAAAATGATTTCTGGTCTCTCAGAAATGGATAAACTGTTGCTCTGCGGGAGGTTGTAAATACTACGGAGTCCTGAAATTTAGATTCAATCTTTAAGATTTTGACTGCACACAGAAATTAGGTCAATTATTGGCAACAAAATAAGGGTTTTCTAATCTGCTTGGACAAGGCCTGTTATCTGTGCATGTCCTCGTTTCTATCCTGGCTCAGATTTTTTGGTCAAATGCTTCACGCAAGTCCAGGCTGAAGAGAAAAAAAGAGGGTAAAAAAAAAAGTGGAAAAGCAGATGGAAGGATGGAGGACATGGTGCCTGAGGGCTGAAAATTTCATACGGAGGAGAGTTTGTGTCCAAGGACATTTCCTCTGATGGGAAACGCTGAGATGAAAATTTGAACGGCTTTACTTGTGATTGACTTGCATTGTCACCGAAAATTAAAATGTGAAACTGCGGTAATGGGAATGTGCTATTTTCATCATACTTTGTGCTCCCTGGTATTCAAAAAGAAAAAAAGAAAAAAAGAAATAACCCCCCTTTTGGGGGGTTAGGAATGGAAATACAAGCAGGATAGAAAGAAAGCATATTTTATTTGACAAATCAATTTGCGTTTGGTGGAACACTTTTAATATCAGTGTTGTCTATGCCTGCAGCGACACACTGCAGCAGGGTCTAACAGACTGACTCGGATGTCAACAACACTTCATCACACTGAAACACAATATTGCAATTTCTAGACATTTCAGAATACATTTATTACAACTGTCAGACACACTAAAAAGTCGACACCTTGCCGCACGGGTGAACTTTGCCTTGCGCTGCCTGTTCCCCGAACAGTTTTAAATGAAACCTCTTATTTGTCCTCATTTTGAGCCATTTCTGCATTTTCCTGTAATCTGATGAATCCTTTGTTGGATTTAAGTGTCCCACGTTTATGTTAGTCTGAGGTATATGATGTGCAGACCCGTCCTGAGGCTGTATCTGGATCTTGTGCTCCTTTTTGAGCCGGCTGTGAGTTACTGAAAGTTACACGCGCTCGCTATAAGCTGCCATTGCTACAGTGGTGAGAAAACACTGGGCTTTGGCTGGCTACAGCAAATCCTACCCTTTCTCACTGGTATTCACTTACAGAAGGACTGAGCTATAGTCAAATACGCAGCCGCTTCAGCTAATACTGAGTATTAAGAATAACATTGTTGATTACGGGACATCCAAAGATCTGCTGTGATGACTGCTGATTTCTTCTTACGCAAATAACAGGAAGCAATGTGTAAGCCCATTCTGACATGTGACCGGCTGTGGAAAATAATTATCTTTAAGATGTAATTGATGCAACACCTTCCATCTTCTCTGCCCTATCAGTGTGGGTGATTAAAATACTGAAAGCTCCACTGCACAGTCAATACACACACCTTTTTCCCCCTCTCTCATTGTCTGTCTCTAAGATCTCTTGATATTTGAGCTTTAATAGTTTTTCAACATTTGCCACACAACCCATTTTCTTTCTTTCTTTCTTTCTTTTTTTTTGGGTGGGGGGGGGTGGGGGGGGAGACCTCCGCAAAACTTCAATCTGCTTTTTCTGAAAAAATAACTTCACTGCAGTCTTTTCTTTTCTATTCACTCCAAAGCAGCAGAACAGATTAACTATGGCACGTTCCCAAACCACACGGACATGGTACTGGACACATTTAATAAAAACTAAAGGAAATTAGATTACACTTCCTTTGTGTGCATGTGTGTGTGTGTGTGTGCATGTGTTGGGGTTTCTCACGTCCCTCAAGGCTGATAAGATGTCCAATTATTTGGTAATTTAGTTCAAAGGAGCAGGAGACAGTCCGATCTGCTTGAGTAAGCAGGCAAAATATAGCACTGTACATCACGGCAACTCTTTGAAGCCCTTTCCCTTATGCCCTTATGACTGGTTCAGTAGTCATATAGACACACTGGTGTTTTTTATTCAACAAAATTAGCTCTTGGATACAGTATTGTGCTTTAACCAAGGCATATGCACTATATAGAGAGTACAAAAAGGGAATAGAAGGTATCAGTCTCTGCAGGAAAGGCTGTGGGGTTGCTGTGGTTCAGGGCTGGGGACTACAACTAGATGGAGAGGCGGCGGCTTAAGCAAGGGCAAAAGCTTGGCCTGATGATGGGGGTGGGGGAGGGTGAATTCGGGTTTGAAGGGGAAGGCTGCAGGTTCGATCTGCAGAGAAGGTATGAAGAGTCAGAGCAGCGGCCAGGTACTGTTCACAGGATAAAAGCTGGAGGCTGTAAAGAGAGATGGAAGGGCACAACATCTACAGTACATCTACTGGTTCAGAAGCCATCAGAGAGAGAAAGACAGGATGGCTGGAGGCTGGAGGGGGAGGGGGGTTCTTGGATACAGGGTGAGGGGACCGGGGAAACAAAGCCGATAGTCTCACTCACGGTAGAACACATATTCAGTGTAGCTGGTCCAGATCTTGTCGTCCGTCTGCTCGTGGGCAAAGGCGCAGGTTCCTGTGGAATTGCAGGCCACCATGTGAAAGCCTGCATCTGCCAGCTTGTCAAAAGCCTGCTCCAGGAAGGTGAACTTGAGATAGTAGCGGGATGTATAGCGCTCAGGGGGGCGATCCGGGTCCCGGCTCTCGTTCAGCGTTTCCCCAAACACCTCTTTAGCCAGGGAGGTCTTCCCACACACCATGATCCGTGCCACTCGGCGAAATTTGGCATCCGTGTGGCTGTCGCGCCCCAAGGTGTAGGAGCCTCGGTAGCCAATAGTGATGAACCCAGAACGTTTGCCATCCATGGCGCCGGGCACCAGGCTGGCACAGGCAGCAGCAGCAGCACCCAGAGAGCCGAGGTTACGGGAGGTGTCAGTCCCAGGTGAGGAGTCCTCTGTGTCACTAGGACATCCCTCATCACCAAGGGAGTTCTGTTTGCTGATTTTGGGTGCCAGAAGCCTGACGAGCTCTGGCAGGTTGAAGAACTCAGCCTCTCTCTGCAAACGACCGCGCTCTGGGAAGTGGTCTGGAAGGACCAGCTGCTGGTCACGCATGTAGTCCAGGATGTAACGAAACAGGAAACCATCACGGTCTACAAAGAAGCGCCCCTTTGTGTCCCTGGCCAGTCCTTTGGCTGACTTTTGAGTAAACATCTCCCACAGCAGAGAGTCTGGCACGCTTGTGAGTGTAGAGTAGCGGGTTATGTACACCTGCCCACCGACATTGAGCTCTATGATCTCTGGAAAGGGTATCTCCTCTGCAGATATGCCACTATCTGGCAAAGCCATGTTCGCCTCCTGCCACGCTCGTCCACTTAGATGCAACTTTGTTTTACTTGTTTTAACTTGTTTTAGTTATAGTTCAAATCGGGATCAGCACTGGAACTGTTTCCAAGCCTTTCACGGTCAATGGTGTGGGCTGCTTGGCTGCCAAATTTCAGGTCCTGTGCTATTGGAACGCTGCACTATTTGTCAGCGCGTAAAAATAAGAAAAAAAGCTCGCATAAATGCTTTAAGCTGCCACACTGCTTCTAATCTAACTACAGCTTTTTCATTTACTTACTATAACATAGCGCAGGGATTCAGGAAGCGGTGACTGGAGCCGTTGTGTCCATGTCCTTTACGCGCAGGTAGACGTGTAGCTTGAGCATGAAATTCTGCTTTCCGTACCAGCTCTCTGGTCAGAAAATGCACCATTTGCACAACTACTCATTACGACTTCTCTTCGTCTAATCTCGTTTGGGTGTCCTGGCGCAAACAGGATCAGAACTTCAACAATGCGTTTTATAGCAGTCCGGCTCTAAAGGTTCTATTGTTGTTAAAATCCACGCGAAGAAGACGAAGTTCCAAATGTAGTGAGAGGCTATGACAGTTATTAAAAAGATCTCATTCGTCTCCATCCCTTTACGCGCGCTAGTTAGCTGCTCAGACTCTCCGCTCCGGTGTCGTCTCGTGCCAAACTGTAACTTAACTGCATCGTAACGGTGGACACGGCGTTTATCTCTTACGCTTAACCACGCCCCACGGTGACGCGCCTCTGCCGTGATTCAGCTCAAAAACACCCAGTCTTCCAAGAACAAGCCGACAGCACCTTTCCGTGATTCTCCCAGTGGAGTCGCGGTTATGATTGTCCTATAATGGTCTATTAATGGGTCGGTTTTTATCAGTGAGCTAGACCTGACTAAACAGCCATCTAAACGCCAAACTGCACCACTGCCCGAACCTTATATTTGCCAGGGTCACATTCAAACCCTCCCGCTTTCTTAGAAAATTCTTATATTGTTTGATGCCATAATTTTTGGCACCGCTCGCAGTGATCAGTGTGGTCACTTTGCGCGAGAGGGGTGGGATAACAGCGACATCTAGTGAGCACTCTAAAAGAAACAGTTTCCCTAAACACTGATAACAACTTAAATTCTGATTATAAAGATATAAAGGGTTGTTATTGGAGATAGTGCGCTGTAGTCTAAATACCTTTTCACTCAGAAATCTGCACATTTGAACCTCGCTGTGCACAATGATTTACAAGCACAGTTTGGCTCACTGTTGCTCTTCTGCAAGGTGGAAAGCTTCTCTGTGCTCAGCTGAGATCTGAGTTACTGTGATGTGACCATGCGGCTTGCACGGCTATGAAACTGAAACTAGAACCCACCAGCAGCCCATATCACACAGGGTTTTACTAAAGTAAGACACAGAGTGCATGGTCACAAATAGATGTGGTATTTACTGAATCATCTATTTTATAGTGTAAAGGCATGCATCTATACAATATCACAAGTGCATTTTGCAGGTTTCAAAACTCTGAGATAGTATCCAGCTGTTCCCTGGGTGAGAATGCCTTGTTGAGGCCAGATGTCAGAGAGAATATCTAGACTGTTTTGAGCTGATAGAAAGCCATAAGTAGCTCCTCCACATACAGTGTTGCAACCAACGTATGCAGAAGAGCATCTCTGAACACAGAACATGTGCACCACACTGAGTGCCACTTCTGTCAGTTAAGAACAGGAAACTTGAAGCTATAGGTTGCTCACCAGAATTGGACAACAGAAGACTTGCTTGCTCTGATGAATCTCAAATTTTGCAAACTCAGATGGAAGGGTCAGAATTAGGTTTAAACAACATGAAAATACAAATCCATACTGACATGCATCAATGTTTAAGGCTGCTGCTGCTGGTGGTGGTGGTGGGGTAATGGTGTGAGGGATGTTTCCCTGCACACTGGTCCACTGTGTGCACTCCAGCTGAGCATCATTTATCATCATTTTGAAGCGCCTTGAGTCAACTTTTGTTGTGATTTGGCGCTATATAAATAAAATTGAATTGAATTGAATTAAAAACCAAAATCTGCCTGAGCATTGCTGCTGATGTCCATCCCTTTGTGGCCAGAGTGTACCGCTCTTCTGATGGCTGCTTCTAGCAGAATAACACACCATATTAAAAAGCCCAGATCAACCTTTCCTTTTATTGAACCAGTGAGAAAATGTTGCATTCAAAGAATTGACCCTTAGCTTTCTGGTATGTTGAAATTATCCCACTGCACAGACTAGACTGTTATGGGGCTTCATCATCATTAAAGTCACGTAGAAAAAAAATGTCATCTGAAATTATAATTGCACTTCCCAGCTTTTAAACATATTTCTTACTGAGTAATCACCAAAGTTTAAAGACGCCAGTAGGTAGCACAGACTCGTGTAGTCAACAGGCTACCTAATCTCTCTCCCTGTCTTTTCAATTTCGGCTGTGTCCACCACACAGACCCTTCACTGACAAATAAGCAGTCCAATTTTGCCTCTTTCCAAGCAATCTGGCAGTAATTTCCCCGAGGGCCTTTGGTCTCCAGCTGGCTTTCTGCGCAGCAGCCTCACGCAACAGTCTGGATTGGACAACTCCTGTTATGTGGGCCACCACAGGATATGGAGGTAATGTGGCAGTGCTGTCTGCCAATGAAATGAGTTGATGGAGCGGTCCCGGCTCCATTTGCTGTTCATCTTCACTGAAATATGCAACAGCAATATGCTGCCTAACACCAGAGTCCTGTGGAGTCCAGACTAAATTATATCCAACATAAAACGCTCCAGTGCAGAACCACATCTAAATATTTGGAGTTATTAACTCCTACTGAACCATGCCAGTGACTGAAAATGACTCTGTTAATATAAATACAGTATTTGTGCATGAATCAGAACCTTTCCCCCCCTTCCTTGTACTGCCCATTTCATCATTCCAATCACATCTATGCAACAGACATAGGAACAAACTAGGAACAAAAATGACTACATCAAATAAATTAGTTTGACCTTCTGCGACGGTTGGATTATCTGTGTATGTCTGTCAATTCTCATAACACTGATGGCCGTCTGAGGCTGTTAGGTGTACTCTGCGTGTGTTTGATGCTCCGCTGATTTAAAATGGGCAGAGCAGTGGCTCACACACCCATGGGAGAGTGAGGCAGAGGATAAGCGTACTTAGGCGGGAAAGGGAAAAATGTGCTTACTGTTGCTCAAAAAGTACGAATTCAGAATTAAAAAAAACCCCAACTCGACAGGCTCTTCATGCTGAATTGGCAGACGATGTGATGCCGTGACAAAAGAACAGTTAACTCAGGGAGGATTTGTCTGCATATTGATCTCTGCATCCTCAGCAGTTTCAGCTGACAGCCGCACCTGTGAGTGATTTATGAGATATTTTGTGGATTTCACCAAAATGGTCAAGCTGTTGCATCCATTTCGCTTAGGTGTTTGTTGTGGCGGCGTACCCTCATTTCCCTCACTAAGAAGCATCATCGATCCTTCACGACAGGGGATATGTGTTCAAAACACGTCACAGAGATTTTTTATGTATTAATAAACGTTATCGTTCAGCTAAGCAAGTAAATCGTCTGTGGTACTCCATGAAGCCTGAAGATGCTTTTGTTTGCTTAATAATGAGACCAGTGAATAATGACTCAGGGCTGACAGCAATCACTCTGATAGCTACACAACACTATAATTAAATCAAAGTGGATATTTAATCAGGAAAGTCAACTCCCTTCAGCCACCCTCGCACAACCTTCCCAAACTTTTTTATTGAATCAGTTTGTTCCTGAGTCGCTCCTTTTCCCTCTTTTAGTGGATAGTTTAGTAAAAAAAAATTTCAAATGAGGCGGTTTCCCCTTTCTCTCCCAAAACAAATGAAATCTTCTCACTTAAATATTAATGTCTTTGATGAATGTGGTTCAACATTCACCACTATTCATTACAGATCTTTCCCTTCCCAAATCCTCCTAATTCTGACCTCAAAAATGTAAAAAAAAAAAAAGAAAAGAAAAAAAAAAGAAAAAGAGACATAATCCTTTGATATAGTTGGATGTATAAAGAACTACATTCAGCAACCAGGAGAATAAGGGGTACCTGCAGAAGAATAGGTGCATCTATCCTGCTGCTTGCTGCCGAAACTGCTTCGAGCAAGAGTAACTCCAATAACCACTCTTAACAACTAAGTTATGCAAAAGAGCATCTATGAATCTATAACACATAAAACCAGATGAGTTGCAGCAGTAGAAGACCACAGCTTGTGTCACTCCTGACAGCTAAAAACAGGAAACTGAACCTACAGATCAAATGTGCTCCCCAAAACTGGACAACAGAAGATTTGAAAAACGCTCCCTGGTCTGATAGTAGGGTCAGAATTTGGCAGCATCACAACATGAAAGCATGAATCCATACTGCCATCAAAGGTTGTGGTGTAATGGTGTGATGGATATTTTTCGCACACTTTGGGCTCTCAGTACTAGCTGAACATCATTTATATCCCACAGCCTGCCTGAGTACTGTTGCTGACCAGGTCTATCCCTTTGTGACCACAGTGCACCCATCATCTGATGGCTGCTTTTAGCAGGTTAACCATGTCACAAAACTCAAATCATCTCAAACTGGTTTCTTGAACACAACAATGAGTTCAATGTAGTCGAACGGCCTCCACAGTCACTAAATCAATCCAACAGAGCTCATATGGCATGTGGTGGAACAGGAGATTCACATTGACACGTGTCAGTATGGACCAAAATATTAGGGAATCCATGCCAAAAAGAATTAAAGCAACTCTAAATGTAAATTTAACCCAGTGCAAGGAATGTGTACATAATAAAGTGGCCAGTGACTGCATGTGGTGTTTGATCCACAGTGGAGGGGTTTTTCTTTTCATCAGTCCTGCTTTCAGGTAGCTCTGCAAGCAACTTGCAAACAATATACCCTTTTGGGAGCACCACAATGGGAAAAGCAACAATGTAATGACATTAATGGTGGGTGAATTCAATGTAGCTGTTTTAGGTTCAAGGCCTCGCTGTTGTGCACATAGGCTCACTCTTAAACCTTTTATTTCTATTATGACAAGAAAGCTTCTTTGAAAAATTAGACTATTACAGTCCGTCTAACTTTCAGGCACTTATAATAACAGTAAATTGCTGTAATAATAAAACTGCACTAGGACCATTAGTTTTGTTTTTTTATTTCAGCGCACAAAACCTGTTTTGTGACCCACACATGATGTAGATATAAGCAGACTGTTAGGCGACGAGTTCATAAAACAAGCTAAAATTCGCTTCTGTGGTTCTATCCTGCTGGGGAAGACTATTTCAGATTCACCTCATGTTTGAGGATTGTGCAACTGCGCTGGGTAGTTTTCCCCACACTGTTGTCTCAGCCTTGCACAAAGCCAACAAGGCTATGATCGCTCTTTGAAGCATCTCAGCTTGTACAGTATGTATCAGATCTACTTGCCAAGTTAAAGAGGCTCTTGAAGTTGCAGGATCCCGACGTAGTAGTTAAAAAAAACAACAACTAAATAAAGCAGCCTGGCCAAAGGGAGCTCAGGTTTCTCTTCAGCTTCTCTGTGCTGACACAAGTGGAAAAATATACATTCTGGGAGAGTGTGGTGCTGCTCTGCCTTCTCACAGTAAATCCTACATTTAAGCACAATTATGTGGGATGATGAGCTTGTGAAGCAGAGAAAGTTTGAATTCTCTTTAGCAATCAATCTCTAGACCTGAGTTGCTGAAGCTTACTCCATATTTCATCATCTATTAATGCCTGATGGTTGTACAATCACTGAAAATGCACTATGTACATGAAACTGATAAAGAGACAGCTACAACTACAGATAATCATTAGGTCCTATAAAGACATAGACTGATGCAAACTGGGTAAATAGCGAGTTATAACGCCAATCCTTCATGTACTCCTGGCAGTAAGTTGAGTATTAAAATCTTAATGAGAAACGAGGATGCAAGACGCAGACTAGGTGAAGCACTGACGTGGAAAATAAGGAAAAGCCTGACTGATTTACTGGTAATACAGTAGCTATGTGTAAATTTCCCTGTTAGCTTTTAACATTTCCTTCTTTTTAGACAGAAAGGACAAAAAGGGTAAAAAGATAATTGTTTATTTTGGTTCTTCCCCACCAGTAGTTTATCCACAATCAGACTGAAAGAAAATATAGACTAAGGTACACGAAATGCAGGGATTTTTTTTTAATATATACCACAATTAATTTCATGGAGACAGCATATGTGCATACTTTAAAGACTAATGCCAATATGATGAGCAATGACTTGAAGGAAATAATCCCGTGCTTGGGACTGGGTCGGGCTATTTGGGATTGTAGGGCTAGTGTCTGGGAAACTTGTTAGTGAGCACAAACAAAAACACAAAACCCAATCACTTATCCATAGAACAAAACAATAAGCGATTTCACCCACCACTTTCAATGACAATTCAGTTGTGATGCAGTAATGATCGCTGCTCATTAGAGATAACACTCAAAAACAATCTTTACCTTTACCCACTCACAAAGCTCTGTACGTGTTTAATATCTTGGGATATTTCTATCTATTTATCTATACATATCCCCAGATAATAAACTCTCATACATGTCATTAAAATACAAAAACAAAATTATTAAAGTGCTTTCTACTGACTCAAACACATAATCTCTGAGAGAATGGCATTGATACAGCATGTTTGAGAGTTAAAAATCACTTATTTTCTGATTAGCGGTGTGCATCAGTGCTTAAAGGATAAAGACTAACGGATGTAAGGCATGATTGCTATCAAATGGTTATCTGTGTCATAGGTAACATCACACGTACTTACAGTGGCATTCACACGCAACCACGTCACTGGTTATTATATGTGAAGCCAACCATCTGTCAATGTCATATATAATTATAATAATAATACACCAGTCAGAGATGTGTACACTAAAGGGATATTCTAACATACCAACTCCACCCTTCTGCTCCATGCTAGACTCTGCTGACCAGAGAGTAGCATTTCTGATTCAACTTGTAAGACGTATTTAACTGAAAATAGTCTATACTGTTTTATACACGATTCGTTTAATGGGGCTCCAAGAGTTCAGGGTTGAGAGGAAAATCCAAAATGATGTGAGTTTAACGGTTAAATTTAATGAAACATATTTTTCAAGATGCATTATGTCTCAACATCAGTGACGAACCTATTTTGAACTTGTGAATGGCTCTGTTCATTAAAGACCAGATAGCATTAGAAAAGAAAAAAACAAAAAAATGTCAGGGTAAAAGCTGGTTCATGAGGTCAAGATACTAGTTGGTACTATGGAGGCAAACTTCTCATGTAGTCGTTCCACATCGTCTGGAGAACTAGCATGACGTCCCCAAAACACCTCTTTTCTGTTTTACTAGACACAGTCATCATCTTGCAGCATTTCAGCTGAGTGGGTATAAAAATATAGACATTTGAAACCCTGAATATATGTTCATATGTGATTTTTTTCTGCCACCGAAGACAATTTACAACTGTCCCGCTCAGTGTACACACTGTCTTTTTTTTTGTTTTTTTTCCAGATTTAACCCCCATCCTAAGACGTGTTCTTGCATTTACTCCTGGGGGCAGGAGGTTTAGACCCAAAACGACACAGAACACAGAACAGCAATTATAATGTTGTTTTCTTCATCAACTGCCTGCATCCATTATTTCTTTGTTAATACACTAAAATTACCTCTGGGTGTGTGTGACACAGATTTACTCGGTAAAGAGGAGTGTGTTTGTGTGCAATGACATTACATCAACATGTCTTTGTGATGCCTGGCTATGTGCTGGCTCTTCTCTGAAGGCCTCCTAAAGCCCTTGGTGCAGTAGTCGCAGCGGTGGGGGTAGTCCTTGGTGTGGATAGAGATGACGTGGCGTTTGAAGCCAGAAGCGTCCGTACTGTTATACTCACAATACTGGCACTGATATACCTTTCTACCACTGTGCGTTTTCATGTGCTTCTTCAGCTCGGCGGGCTGCCGGAAGCCTCGCCGGCAGCGCTTGCACTTAAAGGGTAGGTCCTTCGTATGCAGGGATAGGATATGGCGACTCAGGGTGAAAGTGTCGGGTGCATTGAAGTTACAATGCCGGCACTGGTGCACTTTGTTGCCTTTGTGTGTTTCCGCGTGTTTCTTCAACTCTGAGGGCCTGTGAAAGCCTTTCTCGCACACGTCACACTGATGGGGGAAGTCCTTGGTGTGAACTGAAATAATGTGCCTCTTCAGGTCACTGGAGTTGGTGCTCTTGTGCTCACAGTGCGGGCACTGGTGGGTCTTGTGGCCCTGCACCATCTCTATGTGGCGCTGCAGTTCACGTGCATCAGCGTAAGCCTGGGGACAATGGCTGCACTTGAAAGGCAGATCTGCGCCATGCTTGCTCTTGATATGAGTCTTTAAGTTGGACTGGTCTGCACAGCGGAACTCACAGTGCGGGCAGTGGTAGGGCTTCTCGCCTGTGTGGGTGCGCATGTGTTTCTTCAGCTCCGATGGGTGACGGAAGCCTTTGGCGCACTCAACACACACATGTGCAAAGTTCTTACTGTGCACAGCCAGCAGGTGACGGTTGAGCAGGCCCTGTTCAGCTGTTTCATAATCGCAGTACTTGCAGTGATGCAGTTTGGGCTCCCGATCCTTGACAATGAGCTTGTCTGAGCCCAGTGGGCTAGACTCATGGTAGCGCCGCGCGTACTCTGTATACTCTGGAGATCGCTCATTGTTGTGGCTCAGGAGCTTATGACTCTCTAAGTGGTTGTGAAAGCTGATTTTCTTGTTGGTGGTAAAGTCGCAGTCTGTACACTGATACTTCTTCTTGAGCAGATGGTCCGGGTGGTTCTTCATATGGCATTTGAGGAATCCCCGCGAGCGAAACTTCTTTCCACAGATGTGGCAAGGGTAGACGGTCAAAGGCATCCCATCTGGTCCAATGATAACAGCTGGACAGAGAAGTTTGAAAAAAGAGAGAGTATGCAACATTGCAATCAACCATTATTATTCTAAGTTTTCCTCGAATGTGAATGATAAAATTATATACATTCAGACTTGGTGACAACACAGATAAAAATTATCAATTTAAGGTATGTATCAGTATCAATATGACATGCTGATCCTACCAGTCTGACACTGCCGTGTTTCGCCTTTCTTCTTCTTCTTCGATTTGGTTTTGAGAGCACGGTTTGCACCCAGTCCCTCACGGATTTGCAAAAATGGTGTAGCTGCTCCATTCTTCACTTGATCAATTGTATTACCTGCACAGACATTGCAACACATAACACCCCAATAACAACAGAATGGATGACCTTGCCTTATTTCTACTTTGATACTTTTCAAAACAAACTCTGACTGCTAAGTCGTCTTTTAAACACATTTGCCACACATACTGACCCCAAATCATCTTGCTGAGCATCTCATTTAAACAGTAATGCTGCAGCATAGCATCTTCCTCTTAATAATCTATTTCAGCAGTCATAGAACATGGTTTTATCTCAAACTACTAATTTAGGAAAAATTACCCATCTAACCCTTTCATATAAAGGGCATACCAATGTCTTCATCTTCATCATCATCGCTGTCATCCTCATCATCCTCTTCTTCCTTTGGATGGTTCTTGACTGCCATGTAGACCATTTTGTCACGGCCAACTCCCAGTCTGCCCGATGAAGCTGCTTCCAAATCAGGATGGCCGTTCTGGTAATCATCCTCTGTTATTACCTCTGTCCCACCTTGAAAAAAAACCAAACAAAAACACCAAAAACTCAATGAGCCATATGACTTTTAACACAAACATGGCTGGATGTACCGTACTGAAGATCATTTACCCAAATCATCATCTGCTTCAGCTTTAAAGATGTAGACTTTTATGACCTCAGAGCCATCCTCCTCTTTTGAGTCCTTGTCTTCCATTACTTCAGTGCTGATCTCAAGGGGAGTGTCCCCTATGTCCAACTTTTCTCCCACTTCATCCACTTTAAAAAAAACAAATACCAATGGTTATGCAAAAAATGTAACTTTATAAAAAAATGTTTGCCGTGTTATGTGCCAAGATATCTTACAGGAGATCATCAGGTAATCCTCGGAGCTACTCCTTGCATCATCATCCTCATCTGTCTGTAGGGGAACAGCCTCAGTTGGCAGCTGTTCGTGGATTATGGTCTCGGCATTGGCCTCGGTCACCATCAACCCTTCAGACACAAGCTGGTGGTCCAGTGTGTTGTCCTGGTGTTCAGACAGCAGCTCTGCCACAAACACCTGGTCTGGCATGTCGTCATGATGGTGGTTTGCGTCCTGTATGAGGTCTGAGGTCAGAACATGGTGGTGATGGGCGTCCAGGGCTTCCTCTATTGCAACTTCAGTCCCCAGGATATTTTCAGGCATGATTACACTGTGTTCTGAAGGCACCATGTCTTCAGTGCTCATTTCATGGGCCTCCACACCTTGAGACTGCAGACTTTCCACATCCACCTCCAGCCCTTCGACAACCTCAGCTTCTAGGCCCTCCACCTCCACTTCTTCTTCAAGGCCCTCAACAACATGAGCTTCCAGACCCTCCACATCAACCTCAGTTTCCAGGCTCTCCACCACTTGCGCCTCGAGGCCCTCCACTTCCACTTCTCCCTCTAGGCCCTCAACAACCTGAGCCTCTAACTCTACCACCTGTGTCTGTAGCCCTTCAACAACTTCTGCCTCCAAGCCTTCTACATCTGCATGTAAGCTCTCCACTACCTCCGTCTCCAGGCCTTGAACAACTTGAGTCTCCAGACCTTCCACCTCAAGTCCGTGCTCCAGGAGGATGCCCTCGTCTGTCATGACATCAGAAAGCAGCATACCCTCTGGCACCGACACCACAATGTGCTCCCCATCAATGTGAGCCAGACCCCCCATGCCTGCAACTGATGATATAAAGAGTTTTAAAAAAATCACAATTAAAGCTTGATATTAGTCAAATAATTGTGAAAGAGTGTCATTTTTTGTTAGTATACGATTAAAATTTGCTAATGACAATGTGAGGTCACTTTGACTTCCTTATTTAAATTAGCTTGACACTCAGGTTTCTTGCGCCTTTTGGGAAATTGGTCTCTAAATATTAGCGAAATGTAGGGCTGGGCCATCATATGTTCACGGTAATACCGGTATAATGTTGGGCAACGATAAGAAAATGAAATATCGCGATACAATATGGGTAAAACATGCATGCGCAGTAGAGCAGGGCGATATGACCAAAAATATTTATCACGATATACATTTGGAAATTTGCGATAACGATATAACTGACGATATAATTGACACTAGACAAAATACTTTACAACTCCACAACTTTATTAGTGCAAAAAAACCCATCAATATATTTTCATTTAAACAAGCAGCTTTTTTAAGTGCATTAAAGTTATATAAAATTTTAACAGTGCAAATGCTAATTCCTTGCTGACAGTTTAACCAAAAGGCATTTCCAGTGGAAATTGGCCGACATATCCTCAGCATAACCACGTATAATATCCACAAAACTTAAAAAGAGGTTATACGCACACAATACGGTAATATTATGTTGAAGCACAGTACATATCACTCTGCCAGGCTCCTGACTACGGTAGCTGTAATGCTCCGACAATCCATCAAGCGGTGCGGCTTCGTAGCTTAGCAAAGTCGCACTAAAACATTTGACAGATTTTCGAGCGCCATGTACCACATAAAATCGTTTCGAGGTCAGTAAACACAACCAGAATTCATACATAAGACACACGGGATTATAAGGGGCACTGTTGATTTTCAGAAAAATCAAAGGATTGATTTTAAGTGTGCGGTATTTTCCAAACAATACGGTAATAACGACGGCCCGCTAGCATGCTCTACCAAAAATAGTGCTTTGTTGTGTACCTGACGGATGAAAGCTAAATTCTGGTTTATCCGTTTCATTCAACGATTTGCTTTCGCCGCCATGCTTTTTCCGACGTGTGCGTATAAAAACAAAGGCACTGCGCATGCGTGGTTTACTCATATTCTATCGCGATATTTCATTTTTCTATTGTTGCCCAAAATTATACCAGTATTACCGTGAACGGTATGATATGGCCCAGCCCTAATGCGCAGTGCCTTTGTTTTCATAAGCACATGGCGGAAAAAGCATGGTGGCGACGGAGAATAAGAAGAGCAAAACCGGAGCGTTGAATGAAACGGATGAACCAGAATTGGTTTGTAAAAATGCTGCAATTTCAGTGGTGTGGAACTGGTTTAGCTTTCGTCTGTCAGATACACAACAAAGCACTATTTTTAGTAGAGCATGCGAGCGGGCCGTCGTTATTATCGTGTTTTTTGGAAAATACGGCACACTTAAAATCAATCCTTTGATTTTTCTGAAAATCGACAGTGCCCCTTATAATCCCGTGTGTCTTATGTATGAATTCTGGTTGTGTTTGCTGACCTCGAAACGATTTTATGTGGTACACAGGGCTCGAAAATCTGTCAAATGTTTCAGTGCGACTTTGCTAAGCTACGAAGCCGCACCGCTTGATGGATTGTTGGAGCATTAAGGCTATTGTACGCAGGCGCCTCGCGGAGTGATATGTACTGTGCTTCAACATAATATTACCATATTGTGTGCGTATAACCTCTTTTTAGGTTTTGTGGATATTATACATGGTTATGCTGAGGATATGTCGGCCAATTTCCACTGGAAATGCCTTTTGGTTAAACTGTCAGCGAGGAATTTGCATTTGCACTGTTAAAATTTTATATAACTTTAATGCACATAAAACAGCTGCTTGTTTAAGTGGAAATACATTGATGGGGTTTTTTTTGCACTAATAAAGTTGTGGAGTTGTAAAGTATTTTGTCTCGTGTCAATTATATCGTTATCGCAAATTTCCAAATGTATATCGTGATAAATATTTTTGGTCATATCGCCCTGCTCTAGCTAAATGCCAAATGCAACACGTGTATTAATTTCTCTTGCTAATTCGCCTACCAAAATCTTGCATGATCATAGCATGGGGCATCTTCAGCTCTTGAGTGTGCAGCTCTAACACCCCTCCTCCTTGATCCATGTCTTCACTCCGTAAAAACAGACTGAAAATTGCAGCACAGATTACATTAACCTTTACTTCATATACACTGCTAAAAATAAAACCGAAAGGGAAAGAAATGCAGTTAGTATTACATACCTTCACATTTGACGACAGAAAATCTTTACAATAAAACCAACAGGATATCTGATGTGCTTCCTTCCATCAAGATACTGAATTATTCTGACAAAGTAAAAGAAAATACAATTATCACATGAGCTTGGGATTATAACTGAACACCAGCTGTTCATTTTTTGCAGAAATGCACAAATATTTGGCGTTGGGTTCATAAGAAAAGCACTAGTCTCTATTGCAAAATCTACCTCCGTAAGCCATATATACAGAACACAAACTTATTTTTAAACCGTGGACAGTCGTTGTTGTTGACCACTGCCTCCCTCTGCTGCCAATTAGGGGTACTACATGCAGCTTCAACCTGAGGACAGATCGCTATATACACCTGGAGCTGGTTGAGCCTGATGGCCGGAGCGCAGCAGAGACAAAAGACTCAGTGTGCAGGGCGGGCGAGCTCGCATGCAGCGGTTCTGATAGCTTTTGGATAAGGACTCCTGCTTAATTTCGTGGGAGGAAATGCACTGTCGTCACATGACGATTTAAAATGAAGCAAATGTATTTACAGCGGTCTGTAGCGGTGTTGTGGTTGTTAGTTTTCACATATTTATCCTTTTGGGGTAAAAAAACAAAAACAAATGCAGTTCCGTTGCACTAATCGTTTCTCAAGTACTGTAGTGTTAAGTATCTACACAAAAAATCACATATGCTCCCGAGTTTATGGCCGCCACTGAAACTACCACAGTTATGCAATGGCTACCGCCCTCCACCCACCGGAGCTAACTAGCAAGGAAGCTAGGGCTGAGTCTCAAAGCGCCATTTTGTTTTAGCATAAAGGCTAATTCAAGGAGCGCGATAACCAGTCCAATACGTCGATGTAAGCAACGGTTACACATAACGTTATAATGCATATGTAGTCCCAAACGCATACAACAAACCACGATGACCAATGAGATCACTAGTTTTGCAATTCGCTCTGTTTTGTGCGGCGACTGCCGTCCGGTCAGCTAGCTAGCCTGCTAAGCTAGGTGGTGCAGCTTGTGCCGCATTATCTTCCATGTTGTTTTTCGAAAAGGCTGAAAGAGGCCCGCTACGTCCAACTGGGCCCATGCGTCTTATTCCACACTCGTTTTTGATCGACTCAGAATAATTTTACCTGATAACGTTATCTTCTGACTCTATCGGCGTTTCTCCCCCTTCTCGGATTTGTCTGTTATTTTTTTGGTTTATTTTTGACGGTAAGCTAAGTGCGGCCTGCAGTTTTGGATCCCCGGGCACTCTTTGCTAGGCCTCGGCCAATCAGCTTGCTTCCTGACAAGCAGAGGGAGGGCGGGGGGCAGACAATGCGTGGCCTCGTTTACCGCTGATCCCTTACTATTTGCGTCATGCATAAGAGAGCAGAGTTACATTAACGCAGTCATTCTCTTAATCGGGACATGTTTAAAGCGGGCTCAGAGGAGCGAAATTCAAACATTACTACAGTAACAAATAAAATAAACATTTATGTGCTTGTACTGTGTGCGCTCAGACTTCGCCTGCGAAGATGAGGCCTGTAGGCCATTTTGTCACAAGGGGTGGGTAGTAGTTGAGCACTCATTTGAGAAGTGGTTGGTCACGCACCCAGGAAATATCCGGGACATGGTAACGGTACTGCCGCTGCTATTGCTTGTGCTGCATAGTGTGACTAATTAGCCTTTCATACAGAACAGACCACGATTTAACATACATGGATTAAATATGACCAAAAGTGCATTTAGAGTTTCAGGGTAGACTTTATTAATCGTTTTCATAACAGCTCCTAATTATTCAGAGGCACTCTTCATGAGGGTGCATAGCTGACTAAGGCAGGAGGCCTTTTGTGCATAAACATTTGTTATTAGTGGGTTTCCCAACAACAGACACTAAAATTGAAATGTAGATATGCAGTAAAAATGCTTTGAAAACTCTTTAACAGTACCTTTACCAACTTAAAATTACTTTTGGAATTAAGGAATTACAGCTCTAATGCACCTTGGCACAACCCATGTTTTTTTTCCTTCTTTATGATAATTCGTAAGGGCAGTGTGGTTTGCAGGAGTTGTGTTGCCGTGTAAGCAAACAGCAAAACACAAATATAACACAAATCTAAAGATAATTTTCACTATGAACCACTCAAACATTCAGAAATCCAAAGATAATTGTAGGGAGACATGAAAGTTTTCTCATATTGCAGGTATAGAATGAAGAGAAGGCATTTGGGCTCAGGGAAAAAAACAAAACCAAGCATGCAATACTCAGCACCTTCATCTAGAGTAAGTCACAGATAATGAACAGACTGGCAAAAATCTTCATTTAAACTGTCTTCATATCAATTACATCAACAGAACAGTAATACACCCCTTAATATTCCAGCAGTTTCTCACAAATACCATAGAAAAATAAGTAAAGTTGACACAAGCATATCTTCTGGAAGCTCAGATTTGGTCCGTATTAACAAGTCGAGTGTGCACGTGTCTTCTTGTCTGCCTACACATCCTCTCTTTGTGTGGGTTGACAGTGTTTCATGCGAGGGAAAGAGATTAACTACAAATCCAGTGCAGCCCAGCGCTCCAGTCTGAAATGAGGGGGGGGGGGCCGAGGTTGTATGACACATTTGTGAACACAGTGACTGTTTTTCTTTGTATTTAGAGGCAACGGGGAGAAGTCGGGGTGATGTTTGCAGCAGTGAACATCCTTCATTGCCAGGAGACCTCAGTAGCAGCCATCTTTCCAGGACTCATCTGAGATTTTGGCCATGCCCAAAGACCTGTCAATAAAAGAGGAGCTTAGTCTCAATTCACAGAAGAAACCAAGTATCTATAGCATAATGGGAAATACTCATCATCATCTCACCATTCCTTAAATGTGCACTACTACACTGCACTGTTTTTAGTGCTTAGTTTGCACACAGACTGAAAGCATGAGCTGTGTGCAACCACGAGTAGTAGAACACTAACTGCAGTTCACTTTGCAGCTGAGGGATTTCCTGAAATTACACAGAGCTCTTTTAAGAGTGTTTTTTGGAGCACTCACCTCCTCTGAGGCTGTGAAAGTTTACTTCTAGTGGAGGCTGAAGACGCAGCCTGACCTCGTCCTACCCCAGGCCTCCCGGTTCCAACTGAAGCCCTGCCGGGTACGTAGCTTCCTCCATTAGCAGAACCTGGCGACTGGACCCTGCGGCTCCCTCCTGCCTGTTGTCCTTGGACAACAGGTAGGCCTCTGGAAGTCTGACGACCACCTGCCAAAGAGCCCACGGGAGTGACGGCTTTAACTGGAGTCCGCAGGGAGAGAGGAGACTGGCCACTGCTTCGCAGCCGACTGCAAACCATACCTTGAGTGACAGAACAAAATCTCAATCCAGATGACTTCGTTAAGACAATTTCAGTAAATAAAAGCTACTGTAAGGCCATTTGTTGTACACGGGAGTTGTAGACAAGCTTAGGGAAACAGTACTGAATTATCAGAGTAGTGGTGCAGTCATGTAGCAGGTGAGTGGAAAGGAAGTTACCTGGGGATGTCAGGGAAGAGGGTGAGGAAAGAATTGTGGAACTGCAAGTAGCTGTGACCAATAGTGTATACCCTTTTTCCATTAGTACCTGCTCGGATCGGCTTGACGCAAACCGTATTCCATTACAATTGAGTACCACCTAATGTGCATGGGGTCGTTATAGCAACATGGGCAAACATCCCGTGACATCACTTGTATGCGACACGAGCTCTACAACAAAGTAGCACCTCGAGGCGATGCTATACCTGCTGCTTAGTCTGTGGCTTTTCGTCAGACTCATGGACCACAGTGTCGCTTCTTTGTAGCGGTTTTCCTCGTTGACGGGTTTTGAAAAGGAAACTTCATGAAAAGTTTCCTTTTTATGATGTAGACCATCCCATGACTCATCAAGTGATGCCGCTGATTAGCCAATCGGTGACGTGCAATCTGCTGAGGTCACATTTGGATGTGACCTCGTAGATCGCTTGGAACCCCAGCCAAGTAGGTACTAAAAAAGTACCAAGTATCCAGTGAAAACCTATAGATGATGGCTTGCATGGTACTGTCAGAGTTAGACTGATAAATAATAGAATATATGAATTCCTAAATAAAAACAGGCCCTGTGCTGCAACATTGCTCATGATCTTCAAAGACATATATATTGGTCAAACTCTTCCTGTGATCATGCAGAGGTGAAGATCAGGTTAAATTGTAGGATTAAAGTGACACAAAGAGTTATCTCTAAGGAAATGTAGGACAAAGTATGTTAAGGAGTGGTGGGGACCAGGTGAGGAGGGGTTACCTGTGGAGGGGGAGTGAGTCAGGGGAGACATGCGGTTGCCAGAGCTCTGGAGGTTAGCCTCCATGCTGCGGCTGTTTCTGACTGCCTCCAGGGAACGTAGGCTGGTGCGGGGAGCCAGATTAGGCATGCTGTGCCTCAACTCCTCTGGAACCACACACACACACACACACACACACACTTAACTACAATCAAATGTATATTGTCACAACAGAAGAATCTCCATGGCTGTCCCTTATCTAGAGTAAAACTGCTTAAGTGTCACTGGTTATAGCCTACCCTCACTCTTTGCAAATTTAAGCAGCTCTGCACTGGGGCCCTGGAGAGACCGCCTGGGTCCTTTTGTGCGTGGGGCCCTGAGATGGCTGCTGTATTCCTGACCATGGTTAGAAGTCGAGGGAGAGAGGCACCGTGGTGAGCCTAATGGCGAAGGGGTGAAACGATGCCGTCGCTGGGGCATGGAGAAGTCATCCTCTTCATCTTCCAGGCTGTAAGTGTCAAACTCCTGGTCGCTGTACGTACCGCCCCGGCGCAAGGACTGCAGAGACGCTGTGGAGCTGCGGCGCGATGCAGATGCTGAGCTAGAAGCACAATCCTGCCTCAGACCTGGAGCCGGAAATACCAGGTCAAAATGAAACAACTTAAAAGTCAAGCAAAACTCAGTTTTGCAGATGAGACTCTGACGTCTATAAATGCAAATAATCAGCTGATGCCACTCAAAATGCTATAACCTTTCTACACTCACTCTCTTCCTGTAAACGAGCCATGATCTGGACGTCTGTGAGATCCTGCAGCTTGTATCCCATTGAGATGGAGTCATCTGATGTGCTGAGCTCGCTGTCTATGGAGGACTGGGAACTCAGGGCTGAGGGCATGCTTGTGGCGCCTTTAAACAAAGCAGAATACCTGTTAGAGTAAGCTGAATTACACCGATATAGACAGAATATAGACAGAATACTGACCACAGCCAAAACCTACTACTTCCTTATGACTCACTAATACAGCACAATATTTAAATTCTTATGCATACTGATAGTGGCAACTTTAAACATGACATTAGCTGATCAGCATAAAATCAGGCTGATAAAAATGGAGCTATGTGAGGTATAACTCAACAGACCCAGGCTAATGCATGCAGTACTACCTTTCATCAAGATCCCAAAGTAAATATGCAATTTATCTAAGTGGACCCACAATTTTAGAATTAACAGTCTGACATTAGTTTGTCTCCCCACAGCCTGTTCTACAGCACTGGTCTATAAAGCCCAGTCTGCTGATGATGCCCTGGGAAGCTGTAGCCCTGGGAAGCTGTAGCCCTGGGAAGCTGTAGCCAAAGTTCAGCCTGACACATGCCTGATGAATGCGAGGCGACATCACCCAGCAGCATTTGGTTATGTAAAAAGTCTGGCATTAGATAGAATCACCACACATACTCCAAGCACTTTCAAGTTCACGCAAAGATTTGTTATTAAAGGAGTTTCCACAGCAACACTGACATTGCTGGGCTGAAAAAACTGAGAAATGAAGTGCAAAGCAACTATTACAACTGCAATCACATGTTCAAGGAACAAAATTATGCATACCATACATATTACATATGTTAACACTGTCATTGTGTGTCTGTGTGTGTGTGTGCCCCATCCGGGAGCACAAAAAACATACACTTTACATAATTACTAACCATATTCCAAAGGACACCAGTGTTATCTGCAGGGCACACCTTAGTTTTAGCTTATTTGAGGCTCAGATCAACTTGATTTAATTTAATAAGAGAAGTTAATATACTTAAGATAAGGAATTAATACCATTAAATAACCAAAGTGACTGCTGCACACAAATGTAGTGTGGACAAATGCCCATCGACTCTTTCTGACCGTATTTGCAAATTTTATCCATAACAGTTATTAAATGAAATAAACATTTACAGAAACCTTTGAAGAATGGTTTGCAGCGATGTAAAGTATATGTAAAATAGCTCAAACATGCAAAAATGCTAAAGCAGTCCTTAAAATTAACCAGTCAGACCACTGTGAGACCCACATCCTTACAGTAACTGATGTTATTCTCACTGTTGTGTTGTAGGGAAAATGAGAAGCGCTGTGTGTTAATGTCATGCCATACCTGAACTGCCACAGGTTAGTAGGGATTTGTTAGTTGATTTGTGGTACCCAGGAGAGATCAGGCCTGAGCCCGCCGAGCCCGCCTCTGATGGACTGCTGTACATGTTCCTCCATCGAGATGCTGCGGGCGACAGGACAGGAGATATCACATGTTCTCAGGAAGGAAAATACACCAGTACTTATTGTATACACAATGTGACACTATCAAGTTACTTGTAAAATGTCCTCAGAAAAAGCTCTCACAATAGTTAAAATTTCTCAATTAAACTCTTGTTTTGTTTGTTTGTTTGTTTGTTTTTTCTTAAAAACTTGATTCATGCACCTCGCATGCTAAATGACTTGTTCTGAAGCTTGAATGATCCAGGTGGATACGTGGCCTGGTGCTGGCATTTAAAAACACGAGCTGTTCCGGGAGGAAGGTAATCCAATCCCACCCATGACTTCATGTAGTCATTCAGCCTTGGTGTGAATAGCTTTGCTGTTCAGGTTTTGCAGCATGTAAGATGAGGGAGCTGCTCGCAGGTTTAATAATGAATGGGGTGTTTCGGATCAGATGCAAACTTCTATCCACACTGAAAGGCGTAGTAAGATTCACGGCAAGTGTTTAGGCTTTGTTATACAGCTCTGTGCACAGCAGGGGTAAGCAGTAAGTAAAGTTGGGGTGCTAAATGTGTTGAATGACATGCCTGAACCTTGGTTTAGACCTAGAATTTCTAATGCTTAATTTATTCTACCACCGTTCACAGTTGTGTCCGTCTGCTTTGGTATTTGCCTACACACTGTTCTCGTGTAGTCTACCAAAACCCCAAATGCACATTGCTCGACGTGGATGACGGTCAAACGTCAATTGGTTAACAAGTGAGCCAGAACATGATAGTGAAGTTCACCAGGAATGGGAGAAGTGTGGAGAAAAGAGTAAGAAAAGTACAGACAGTGACTGCAGTGAAACTCTTTCACTTCAGCTGTCTGCATGTTAAAACTTTGCTCTTCTCCATAGATGGCTGGTGAACTAACAACAGCATAAGCAAGTATTGCCCACGGACCGGTTGTACCACATATTATTGACACAGCACCCATCTACCAAACTGCAGGTAGATTGGCAGGCCGAAGCTGCCTACGTGCTGCTGAACCATAATCTAACCATACGGCAGGGATACAAATCAAAGACCATCAGATACTAATTTTATTGAATAGGCAAAGCTCTTTTGCTTAAAGTGTTCAACAGCGTGAAAGATTGGTAATCTAAGCACTGGTACCTGAGGGTGAATAGAGCGCTGCAGAATAATGAAAGACCTTCTGTGGTTAGCAGAGGCTTTAGACATTTTCACATTTTGTTCTAAACATAAATATGTGAATAAATATCCCACTCCTAAATTTTCAAGCCTTTGTCCAGAACAAGATGCCTGCTCACAAATGGCTAACTAAGACTACAGAAATTGTGGAAGACATTAAAAGTAATCCCACTGAACACAGTTCAGCACTGGTGATGGTAAAGTGGTTGTTGTTGTTGTTTTTTATAGCCTAACATTAGTGTTTTACTTTTGGTGACTGCGTTCCCACAGGCTCTATTTTCTGCACAACACTTTAAGCCGTGGAAAAAGGGAGAAGCTAACTTCCGGATCGGCCCTACAAAAATGCATCATCCATGCAGCACTCTTAAGAAAAAACAAAACAAAAAACAAAGTAGACTTTCTTCAGTTATAGTAAACTATCCTAATTGCATACTCTGGTCCAACCGACTGATCAGAGTCCGGCAAGCCATCTCGGTCTCGGGGCTGCGATGGTCAAGGACCTGCCGACACCACTTCAGTGGAGAGTCTGGCCCTGGATCTGCTACCTGCTTTTTAGGAGACACATATAACCTGTAGAGAAGCAGCACACAAGAGAAAAACATATCACTAAATGTGGGAAATGAAGAGTAGTGAGAATAAAGAAGTCAGTCTAATCCTTCTTATACTGATCATGCTTTCATGCTGCAGTATTTGCCAGGATTTGAGAAGCAGAACATTTAAATAGGAGCAAGCTGGAGATTAGTGTGAACTGCTGCTGTGTGAGCTATGCAAGGTAAGAGTGGATGTGAAAGCCATGTAAAACAGAATGGTTTTTTTCTCCTCAGATTGCACATGATATGCTAACGCCCAGCCACCCAGTGTTTTCCCCAACAGAAGGACAGTATCCTGCAGCAAAGATCCCACATCAAACAACTAGGCTGTTACTGTGTTTGACTTCAATGATGTAATCAAAGCAAACAGTGAGTGGGAAATCATCTTAAGCAGGTACTTGTGAACATCTTTATCACAGCTTAAGCCGGAACCAACCTTGAATTTACATTTGCCTCATTTCCTTTTGGTTAAATGCAAAATTCACATCCAAAGACGCCTAAAACATGGAGTCAAACTCAGATTAGCAGCTGAGCACAGATGTGGATGGAACGGTTTTGTGGCTTTTAGTCCCGCTATCATTTTGAGCTACATTCTACAGCATGAAAAACACATGAGAAATATCCACTAAGGACAAAAGTGTCAGCCAAAAATGAGTTTTATGCAGCTGCAGTGTCAGACGCTTCCTCCGCAATGTGTCCAACGTTGCCTTAGTGAGAGCAAACAGCCATTTAGTCACCACAAGCTTTGAAGTGGCTGATCACATGGGCTGATGCTTTGAGTCGGATACACAAAAGGGCCCAAACTGACTGGTTCTGGACCAATCAGCTACAAATCATCTTCCCATTTGGGCAAACACAAAAGGACCCCATTTCCCACTGGAATGAGCGACAATGCAGGAAGCAATATTCAGGTCACACGTCCTGCACAGAGAGCACGGCTTCTCTGCGCAGGGAGAGGAGGGGAGGGTGGTTCTTAGTAGAAGCACAAACCCGCTGTTTGATGCAGAACAATGTTGTTTGCTTTGATCCATTCACAGTGCGGTTTTGCTCACAGTGTTGCTATTGCCATTTATGCAGGACACTGCCAACAGCTGCCGTAACACAATGTTGGCACTGAGGAGTCTCTTACACTTTTAAACCAATCCTGTAATAACTGTAAATAAACCCCAAAGTGATATTATAACAAAAACATATTCAGCTGTGTCATATTTATGCTTTCACAGTCGAGAGCAGCAATAGCCTTTGTCACTGCTCCACTGTGTCAGCGTGACAAGTGCAAGTTAGGAGCACTAAAGCCAAGCCCCCTGAGTTTTATGAGTCTGAACTAGTTTTTTTTAAAACAAGTAAACAAACATGCCAGAAAGAAATTACCCAACTTGGTGAGTTCAAATGTTGTCCCAAGAATATGGTTTTCTTTTACTAATCTTTTCACAAAGTAATGGTTCAAAACAATAAATATAAAAGTACTGCAGTAGCTGCCTTCTGTTTTGGCCCCCTGTTCTGGTGTGATTACACAGGGTGGAAGGGGGGGGGGGGGCTCAAATCACATGCTGTGCAATCCCAACCAAAGTAGTTCAGCCACGCGGACCCACTCAGCCCGGAGCAGATCAGATTATGCTGCTGTTTAGGATTACTTAATGTTTTGGCTATGATAACCCCACAAAGCACATATGGTATGGCTAATTATGTAAAACTGAAAATAAGTCATGAGTGGTCTGGCTGTTAAATCCCCAGATCCTCAGTTGCTAAAGTGAACACAATATGCTACCTGTTTAGGACAATACTGTGAGACAGAATGAACACTCATGTCTAGACTGATCTCCTGCACAGCCCCATATTAATGTTATTTTTAGGTAATTGCTACCAGCCAATTAAACAAAACAAGTAAAGGTCACACTGGTTCAAAACAGATCAGGCTTTAAAAAGGCTGAATATTAATTACATCCAGATATATCCTTTTTATTCTGACTGGGTTAAGTCAAATTAGTGGTCTCTTTTTTAATAAACAGGATAGTCTTTCACCTGATACAAGACCTTTTTTTATTTATGCTTGAGTCAGACAGCTAGAACTAAAAAAAGAACATCCTTTGTGTTTGACTAAGCTGTCAAACAGGTAGCAGACATGTCACTCGAGTCTGAGGACTCAAGGTTAAATCTGAGACAGAAGAAACAACTCCCCACTGACTCTGCTTTCTTTTACTTTCTCCTAATTGCGCTTGAATATTTTATGCCTTGTCGAAATGCTAAGAATCTGTATACTTTCTCTCCTGCTTACAAAAAGATAATCGGAGTAGGTGTCGACTTGAGCTTTTAAATACACTTTGTTTGTGTGGGATAAGAAATAACCACAGTTTCTGCATCAACTCAGAATCGAGTCTAATTTTAAACCCAAACAGCCTCATGCTACACAGTCACTGCCCTGTGGGGGAGTATCACACTGAAGAATTCAGAGGTTAAAATGAAAAGGCACAAATGACTCATGTGGCTAAAGGGGCTCCTCTACCTATAGACTGAAACTTTAAATGTGACTTCAGAGCGCAGCTTCCCCTGGAGGTAACTCTTCGCAGCTGCTGCTGTACGAACATCACTTTTTATCCCCATCTCTGCTGCACATGTTTAGCCACACAGTTAAAGCCACAAATAGATGCCGGCTGTACCCAAACAAGTGGGATCAAAGCACACCCAGAGAAAGCATTGCCGATAATGAGACGTACCAGCTCTCCTCGTCCTCTATGTCTGCACACTCATCATCCAAATCTAGGACATCCACTTCATCCAGTGCAGTTTGGTCCACCCCTGAGTCGCTCTCTGCAAGTGTCTCTGACTCATAACTTTCCTGAGACGGGCTCTCCGGCGTCTGGCTCTGGCCCTGAGACTGTGCTGCTCCGTTGCTGCTGGTCAACTTTAGGAAGCCGCCACACAGACCCCGATCCTCCTCTTCCTCATCATCCTCTTCCTCCAGCCTGCTAGCCACAGGCAAGGGGGACATCTCCTCTCCACTGCTGCTGTCCTGAGGAGGTGACAGCATCAAGTCCCTGCTGTCCAGCTGGCTGCTGCTGTGCTCCAATCTGAGGTGGGAGTTTGTCACCTCTTCACAAGCCAGCCTCTCGTTGATGTTGACAGTAGCTGTGAGGTTACTGTTTGCTCCTCTGTGGATGACGGTCTTGCTTCCCCTGTTGCGCAGGGTCTCATTCTGGACCTCCAACCTGCGCACAAGCTCCTGCAGCTTTCGGACCTCCTCCAGCTCCACCCCTGCCAGGTCTTGACCTCCCTCTTCTGCCACCTCGCACCCCGGCTCGGAGTTTTCCGTGAGGCCAGTCGGACTACCATTGTCAGGCTGAGGCACCACGCTGGCACTGTCCGGGACCACCATACTGCTGCTCTGATAGGAGAAACATTCAGTTAACATTGTACCAATAAAAACTCTAAATGACTACAGCCATTAAGCTAGGACCTGGTGGCTCCTGAGCAACACAACAGCAGTTCAATAGCGTAAAAGTGACCCAAACACATATGTTAGCGTTCTCTGACTACTTCACAAAGGTTTCAGTACTCGGAAGCACGCTAGTTCCCTGACGCTTCTCACTTTATTTATGTGTACATGTATGTATACACTACGAGTGCATCCCTACAACTGCGGCTCCGTCACACCTCTTATATCTCTTCAAACGTTAACATTTGAACTCCCTTGGTTACTGTTAGCCAGCTAGCACGCTATCAACAAAACAAACGTACCGGTGACTGAGCCGTGTTGTCCCCTGCGAGCAGATGACTGAGCTTGCCCGCCACTCACAGCTCAAAATCCCCCGTGGACCAGCTCGAGCGCATGAATGAAGAAGCTAATTACATCCAGGTGAAACGCTCTACTGCGTGATTATAGTGATTGTCGAGACGGTGCAATAACCCTCTGGAGTTATCTTACTGAGCGGCGAGCTAGTCCATGGTCTCTTACTGCTAGTGCATCACCGCTAGCGTTTACCACATCGCTCCCGCTAACTAGCTTGATTGTGGACTTTAGTTAGCTCAGTGAGGAGACCTGCAGCAGCGCTCGCTCCTCCTTCTACTGGTTTTCCTGTTGTTTTAAGCGCCTCCCCGAGGCAGGACATGGTACTGCAACAACCTCATATTATTATATATTGTAACCACTGGGTGTCACTGTTTACACAATGCTGCATTCAATAACCGTACATAAACGTCTGTTATGCAGTCTATGGGTGCCTTACAGCACGTTATACCAAGAAAGAAAGCATAAAGTGAATAACTGTCGACTCCCACTGCTGTTGTTATCGAATATTTTATCTACGTAGACAAAAATACAGTTTAAGGATAGAAACAGAAAATGGAGCAATACATGTTTTAATTAAGAAAAGCATGCACAAGTATAATGTACTCATAAAAAATTTAAACCTTTAATTTTTTAAGTTCTACTTAAACTATATGATCTATGTAGTATACACCTCTTATCAGTCCCTTATTTTCGGCTGAATAATTCCAGTATCTTTGTATTTCGCACCATAGTGATGGGATTTCTGGCTCTTTTTAGAGAACCGGCTCTTTCGGCTCGACTCACTAAAAAGGGTCGGTTCTTTCGTCTCCGAACCGGCTCTTCAGGTTGTTTTGTTGCTTTAATTAATTTACTATTAACAATAATATAAAATTATGCACAAAAGGAATTATTAATGTAAAAAAAGTGGTTTTATTTATATATGTTTATATATAAATATATACAGTGGCCTCTAGAGACAAAACACTTACAAACTCCAGAAAGCACATACAAACTCCAAAACACATTTCTAGCGTTAACTGAACTTCCAAAACAGAGCTACCTAGATCACTTAAATTAAACAATTGAAAGCATATGTGTATTGTTTGTGTATTTATACACAAGCACTCATATATATTCAAATAATTAAAAAAAAAAAAAGTTCATTTACCTGTTACTACCACACACCAAATCCGGTCGTTGGTACTTGCTGGCTTGTGTAGCCACCAGGTAACAAAAGCTCAACACTGCGCCTAGCATTCTGGAGCACTTCTGTTGTCTTTTGTACGTGTTTTGAAGTTTGTACGTGCTGCTTTGTCTGTAGGGGCCACCGTAAATATACTTTTATTTATTCACTCCACATAAAATGTAATAAATAAATCATATAATACAAAAACCAACTATTCACATTTCAACTTTTAACTATTTAAATTTTCAGCTTTTTCCTTTTAAACAAATTTAAAATGAAACAACACAAAACACTGCAAACCACAACACAATTAAATATAAATTAAAAAATGAAAACAAAAAGAAGATGCACATTCTCTGTCATATAGGCCTGCATGAATAAACCTTCTGAATCCTTTATCATCTGCAACTGAAAATAGTTGTGGATGATTACTATAGGCTACCTTTCTAATGTGACGTTGTTGTCCCTGGCTCTCTTTCTCCGTCTTTCCCTCCTGCTCTGTTTCTGTGCTACTGCGAGTGTAACTACCGCCCCTCCCCCCTCTGACCAGCACAAAGCACAAGGCTCGCATATGGAGTGAAGCGGAAAAAAAAGTGCGAGAGAGAGGGTGAGAGAAGGAAAAAAAAAAACCCCCACGGCTCGTAATAAGGAGCCGGCTTGCGTCGTTCATGTCAAAGATCCGGCTCTAAGAGCCAATTCGTCACTATTACACATAGAAGTCTGTTAAATTCAGAGCAATGAAAAATCAGAGGTCAATTTCTTGTATGTGTGCACATATTTGGACCATAAAGATTCAGATTTTGGTATGAGCCTTTTTAGCTGTTAAAAAGTACACTCTTATAGCACCAGAATGATCAAATGTCTTTTAAAAGATATCAGAAATCCTGTGTTCTGGATCTCATCTGCTGATGAGAACTTTTTACATTTATATATCTTAGACTGACTTTTCCTTATCTGCTTATACAAGTCCTATGATAATTCTGCACATGTTCTAGACTGTTTTGTTGTAGTCCTAAGTTTCTTATCAAAGACAGATCCTGACAGATCTCGGAAAGAGAAAACGTGCATACCATCATCCCTCTCAAAAGAAGCCTAATTTATTATTCATGATATTGAACAGGTTTCATTACAACACAATGGAACATGTAAATCTGCACGACCTTTAACAAGTATGGTAAAAGCATTTTGAACAAAGTTAGACAGTGTAAAGTGTGTCTTTGCTCTCAAGCATTTGTGCACCACTATATGAACATGTCCCAGCAGGCTTGCTGCGGAAAAACACAGACTGCACTATCTTAAGCAATCCACACACACAGGAGCCTGATGGAAAACATGCCCAGTCGATGAGCTGCGAGATAAATTTGTGCTTTCCAAAACATTTTAAAGGCAGAATGCAAATAATCTAATTTTAGTATCCTGACTTTACATGCATAGAGACAGTGTAAATGATGCCCTGCACATGTATCGAAACTAAACTCTAAAGTCAACTAAAAATCCTTGTTGGCAATCTGCAGTGTGCCCACGCCTACAGCTTGTTCACTCCCGTTTTTTCTGCAGGCTTAAACCTGTTGTATATCTAGATGAGGTATCTGGAATGAAATGTTTGCTACCCCAAAGAATATGAAAGCTGAATATGAATGTTAATAATTAATTTTCTTAGTCCTAGTCACTCCAATAGCAAGAGGTTGTCCAAGAATACTTTGGTACCAGTATTGGCAGTGAAATTTATCTGTGTCTTTCACTGCCTTAAACCCTCATTTTCTTTATTATGCATGCTGAAAAAATAAAATAAAATCCTAAAATGAACCTCAGGCTTTATTGCATATTGAAAAATTAACAGCAACATTGCATGTAACTGTAAGTGCTGACGAGAAAGGAAAGAGTAGATAATAACTGAGCACTCGTGTCCGAGTGAGCTTTTAAGCATCAGGTGTCGATATCTGTTTATACAGCCATTTAAATGATATGTAGGTTTGCTTTTATGCATTATAAATTTTTAATTTTCAACTAATGTTTCATGCTTGTTTGTATCTTTTCTCTGATGCTTTTAAATTCCAGTTTCTTTCCAAAGTTTTTATTTAAACGAGCCCATCATATGCATTTGCTTTCCTCAAATACTTTAACTGGTGAATGTGAAAATCAGTCTATAAAGTTTTTTTTTTTTTTTTTTAAATGAAGATGCCAAGTTGCTCAAATAAGTTTCATTGGTTTCATTTTTTAAACAAAGTAACTCAAACTTTTTGAACATTTTTTTATTAAAAACAATATCATCTTTTATGTCCTTTTTCATAAAACATCCTGAATGGCACCATTTACAGGCATACATATGGTATAGTAATATAACATGATTGATGAATTTCCAATGTTGAAATTATGATTTCCCCCCCTCCCTTTTTTTGCTCAAGTCTACACCCTGTATAATGTTTATCATGCCCTGTTCAACCCTTTTCTACACTGCATTGCAAAACAATAAAATGCATCCATTGCCTTAATTTAGTCACAGAGATCTTTCCCCATAGCGTCAACCCAAACACCATTTCAAAGCAAAGACAGCGTGGCACAGAAAACTGAGGCAGAGGTGGGGATGGTTGGGCTTGGAAGACGAGCAGGTAGCTGGGGGGGGGTCGACTGAAGGAGAGGAATCATGGCTCTCTTCAGTTTCCTTGCTGCATGGCTTTCTTCTCCGCTTCAATTTCTGTGAGGAAGAAAAAACAAAAATTTTAAATATTACCAACCATAACCCACTTGCTGTATTTTGCACAGAGGGCTAGTGAAGCTCCCACTGAGTATATTAACCCAACTCAAGGAATGTTTGTTTACTAGTCAATTCACTGCAATTCTTCATGCACAAAGAGACATTCTGTCTGTACTGCATTACGGCAGTTATCCTGCTGCTGTCCAGTTAACACCCTTTGAGTCATCCACTCATTTCTATAGATGGCGTGGTATCTGAATAGATTATCTTCATAGCCACTTTCTGTTTGTTGCAATAGGCGTGACAGAAATGAATGAATAACATTTTCATATCACTTCCACATTTTCCACTTTCAACTGTGAATGCATCGCGTCACATTAACAGATAAATGAGCACAACATTATGACACGAGTGCTCACATACCTCTGAGCTGCTCCAAACTTTCATTTGCCACAGACAGAGCTAAAAATGGGGCCTTGTAGCTCTACTTTACAGCCAGAAGTACAAACCACTTCTCTGGATGAAGATGATCGTCTGTGCCTAAAGTCCAATTTGTCCTAATGAAGCAATGAGAAACGTTGCTGTCTGGATGGCAGCACTGCATATCACATATCTAAAAAAGGCTTTAGAACTCATAAAGAGGACAGCATGCACTGACAGTGCCACCTGCTTCTGAGCCTCTTCTCTCATATAGTAGCCACAGCTGTGTTCAGATTAAGAAAGATTGAGTTAGACAGCAGGGAGCTTCACAGCCTCAGAGGGGAAGGATGGGCATTTTGACACACTTTCATTCTCCTCTTCCTGCTGCTGCATGTCACACCAGAGATGAACACTGCTTTTTAAAAAAATAAATAAATAAAATAAAATTTAAATAAAATTTAAAAACAAAAAAAAACACCATTGTGCAGTTTATGATTGGGGTTTCTGTTTATTTGCTCTAAAATTTGTATTCTTCCACTCTTAGTGGTAGATGGCAGGTTAGAGTTTCAAGAGTGGGAATATGCATGCGTTTCTTCCTTACAGGTTGGTGCTAAGTACAAGGTCTCAGGTAGTTGGGTGTGGTCCTTGTTTTGCAATATTTGCAGTTACCTTTATTTAAAAAAAAAA